>NC_064807.1:20760073-20995073 GCF_023721935.1 Panthera uncia
ATGTGTGTATATACATATATATATATATATATTCTACATGTGTAGGAGTTACCAGCAGTATCTGTGTAAACTCTCTTCCATATTCAGTGAACTCAAAGGCTAAAGGGGTATCTGACTTAATTCTCCTGCAAGATTTCTGTAGCCATGGAGGAACAGAATAGTTTTGGGGACCAAATTCTATGCCATTTCTCTTAAACTGTGCAAAAAGCTTTGCATACTTAACAGTATTGGCCTTTAAGCATTTTGTCATTGCAACAAGGAATTTAGTTTTATTTCTTTTTAAATTCTTGGCAATAAGCCATTGTGATTCCATTTTGTAAATATTCACATTTGGAAATTTGATACAAATTAAGTTTGAAGCAGTAAGATGCCTCAAGCCACGTACCATGGTCGAATGCAGAGTTTGGTCTGATATTTTGCTTGTCTTCAAGGGATGATTTTTGAAACTGTAAGTTAATTGGTTTATCCTGCACAATGAAAAATGATAAACAAATATGTGCGAGATTAGAAAGTACCATAGAATTCTTATTTGCTTCTATAATTGGTAATTTTAACTGATATATTGTATTTATTTAAAAATCAAGAATGTATAACTATTTAAAAGAATAGTAATGGGAAGAGCAAAAAGCTTCATCTATATAGATGGTCACACATATATATGCACACACATTATTCACATGTATGTGCATGTGTGTGTATAGAATATTACTTAGAGTTATTTTATGGTGTTTTTTTCCAATGCTGTGAGTCATTTGCCAGAAATCTTGAAGACTTTTTAATTAAGCATTTCTTTGGCTTTTTCAGGTAAGAGTAATGATACAAGAAATGAGTCCAAATTTTTATAATACTATATAGAAATGTTAGTTATTGAACATCTTGTGGGAGGGGTGTTGTGCTCTGCTCTGAAGTAGTATAAAATATTGGAGAGAAGTATAAATTGATATTAGAACCCATGATATCACAGGAAGCAGATAGAACAGGGCATCTAACTGTTCTGGGTTCTAAAACTATCTATACTACTAACTAACCATATGTGTTAATAGATAAGCTACAGTCTTCCTTAGATAAGTTAATAGATAAGCTATAAGTCTCCCAACTTGTTCTTAAGGAAAATCTTCTGAAAGATATTAATGTGCATTTCATTACAAAAATTTTCTATAACCAAAAAGTCAAGGAAATGTCTATAATTGTGTAGTCTTAGAAATTCACTAAAAATATTATCATATTAAAGGCAATGAGAAGAACCACAAGAACAACAAAGTTGATTTTTTAAAAACTTACCATTTCTCAAGTATTTTTGCTCACGGACCTTTATTTTTAAATCATTTTATTTTTTTTCTCAGAATATCTAACAAATCTTGTAAATGAGTTGTTCTTCCATAACCCAGATTAGGTAGTGTCATCAGACGACAAGACTCCTGAGGGTTCTTTCACACCCTAAGATTCCATGGCTTTTCGTGTCAAAATGATAAAAATAATAGCTCAGAATAAAACAAAAGACTGAACTTCCAGAATTTTTTTTGAAATCCTGCTTTTTTTTCTCATAATGTAATATAATCAGCCAACAAAATGTAGATCTTTCTCTCAACACTACCTCAACCAAAAGCTTAAAGACCTAGAAGTCACATTCAGTTAAGGTTTATTTTAAAATTCTGATTATATCAAAGCTGCCTGGATGGCTCAGTCGGTTGAGCATCTGACTGTTGATTTCAGCTCAGGTCATGATCCCGGGATTGTGGGATTGAGCCCTGCCTTGGGATCTCTGCTGAGCATACAGCCTGAGTAGGATCCTCTCTGTCTCTGTCTCTCTCTCCCTCTGCCCTTCTACCTGCTTATGTTCTCTCTCTCTCTCTTTAAAATAAAAATAAAAATTGGGGCGCTTGGGTGGCTCAGTCGGTTGAACGGCCGACTTCGGCTCAGGTCACGATCTCACGGTCTGTGAGTTCGAGCCCCGCGTCGGGCTCTGTGCTGACAGCTCGGAGCCTGGAGCCTGTTTCTGATTCTGTGTCTCCCTCTCTCTGACCCTCCCCCGTTCATGCTCTGTCTCTCTCTGTCTCAAAAATAAATAAACGTTAAAAAAATTTTTTTAAAAAATAAAAATAAAGATAAAGTTCTAATTATATCAAACACACAGAAAGATAGCAGTAAGTGACAAGTCTGAGAATATGTTACTATTTCTCCTGATTGTGTGGTGTATTATTAGTTCCCTTTGATAAGAAATGAGTGAACCATCTCTATGTTTCTGGTGGGAGGCCAGGCACCAGAAATGTGGATATGAGTAAGGTATGGTCCCTGCATCCTGTGACAAGTATTGTGATAGGCAAATGTGTAGGATGTTATGAGGCCCCCAAACCCAATATGAGTTTACACAGTCTGGGAAGAGAAAATAGAAGGGAAATAGAATACTACAAGAAACAAAGTAAACTAAGGAAAAGCCCTAATATAGACACTGGAGAGAAGTTACTGGCACCAGAGGACCATGGGCCCAGAAGATATGGAACATGGCTGCTATGGAAAGAAAAGTCAGAAACACAAATCTCAGTAGTTAATGGATCCCATTTCAAGGACCTTTATCAGAGGATCCTACATTTTGAGAGACAAGGCGTCCTTGACGCTTACTAACCAGTCATTGTACAGATATTTACACTAAAGTCCAAAGTCACAAACCTGATTTGTGGCAGAAACGAGACCCGAATGTAGGGCATCTGACTTTGAGCAAATCTTTTTCAAACACTGTGAAATTATTTGGAGATTCTGTGGCTTTTACTTTTATTACTATTGTACCTGATTTGAGATAAGTAGACGATTGTTTGTGGCCATAAAATGGGTTTCAGCGGTGTTTACTTTAGCGGGATTCAAGTTATAACCTGTTCAATAGCAATGTAACAAATGTCTATATTAGAACAACAGAAGTTCCACTTGGATACAGAGACAATGGCAAGTAATTCCAGGCACGGGGTGGGGGAAGGAACAATTGACCTGGTCTCTGAGGATATATGAGGGTGGTTGGTGGAAAGGAAGGAAGATGTCCAAACTCATCCAATATTTCATTGTCAAGTGATCCGAACAATGTTGATGGCATGGCCGGCTGCAGGTGGCCTGTGGGGGTGGGGAAGCAACGATGCTGTGAGGGCGAGGAAGGAGAAGTGGACAGGAGGGATTCTCTGAAGAGAGGACCCATGTGCCCAATCACACAATGCATGAGGAATCAGGCAAAATGAATTTAAAGAGCACGGTGATGACGAGCAAAGGGCATTTAGCTGGTTATAGGGATGGAGGTAAGGAACAAACCTTAAACTTCATTATACATACAAACTGCTCTGAATAATCATAGAATTTTTTTTCGAACATTTATGTATTTTCAAGAGACACAGAGCACGAGTGGGGGAGGGCAGAGAAAGAGGGAGACACAGAATCCAAAGAAGGCTCCAGGCTCTGAGGTGTCAGCACAGAGCCCGATGCAGGACTTGAACTCACTGACTGCGAGATCATGACCTGAGCTGAAGTCAGACGCTCAACCACCTGAGCCACCCAAGTGCCCCCCCCACTTTAAAAAAAAAAAAACATTTTAAATAATCATAGAATTTTTTAAGTCTAGAAAGAATGTGGAGAGATGATCAGATTTTGTTTTGTTTTGTTTTTGTTCTGCCTCTAAAAAAAATTCCCTTCAGTCTTTAACAAGGGATACATACAAGGTTTATGGTTTTCTCATGTTTTTTAATAACACCACCTGATAAAATATTTGTATATCTAATAATCATTTTGTTTGTAAATTGTTCCACGTACCTAATTCTGGACCCTCTTTTCTATTTGTTTCATTTCCTTTCATATAGATTGAAAATTGATCATCAGTAAGCCCCATTTCTCTCCCTAAAGGCAGCTGGGAGAGAACCCCTTTTAAACCTTTCCTTCTCAGATCTGAACTTTACGGTTCCATGAAGTTTTCCTTGTGGAAATTATATACCAACTTCAGTATTATTTTGATGGTCCAGCTTCAATTTCTCCCCATTCTATTCTAACCGAAGAGGCAAATAACCAGATATAGTTCTCTTGCTGAAAAAAAAAAAAAAAAAAAAAGACCATTCAAATAACGAATGTGTGGTTTGTATTTCCTATCAGTTCCAACCTTATTTATGTAAACAGAAAGAATCCTTTTGAACTTCTTAAAAGAGTACTGTACATTTATCTTAGGTCAGTTTGATATTTAATATATAAAACCTCCCATTAATCCCCTTCCCTCCCCCCCCCAATTAAATAAAAATGCTTCTTTCTTCCTTTGCCAGACACAGGCAAGTGCTTTGGAGCACATATAAATAACTTCTTGAAATACATTTTCAAACTCCTCCCCCAGCACTGTTATTTTTTTTCACTTTAAAGACTAACTCCAGCACTGCAATTTCTTGGGACAAAGAAACACATTTCCCAGGTAGAACAGAAATGATAAATGGAGAAGTTTCCCGCAGCTTACAAAGCCTGCTACTTAATATTATTTTTCTGAATCTACTGTAAAGAAGTTGATCTATTGATAATTTTAACAGGTGTCTGAGAAAATAAAAACAGTGTATCAAATTCCTGTCACCGGCAATATTCTTCTCTTTGGGATCTCTCATCATGGAGACATTACAGATATTTGCAAAGGGAAATGAGAAGGTGTAAGTTACTTTATTTATAGGCAATTCAAATTCTCCCTGCAAAGAATTTATAGCACCACATAAAAAAGCTAAAATATCGGCATTCTCACTTCCAATCCTGCACTTCCTTTCAAGTCACTGTCCCTAAAATCCTCATGTCCTCCCCAAACTCCTCCAAATGCTTCTTTCAATCCTCCCAATATATTTTTGTAAGCTCAGCTCTTTTCTGTCTGCATAAAAGAAAGGAGACTGCACTTGTTTCCTGAACTCTCAGTAATTTGCACTTTGACCTTGTTAAAAGTGTCCAAATATTTAGCTTTCGAAAAATATGAATAATGTCACTCCGTATCTGCTGATTCTGTTCTGTTAAAAAGGTACCAGGGGCACCTGGGTGGCTTGGTCGGTTGGGCGTCCGACTTTGGCTCAGGTCATGATCTCACGGTCCGTGGGTTCGAACCCCGCGGCGGGCTCTGTGCTGACAGCTCGGAGCCTGGAGCCTGTTTCAGATTCTGTGTCTCCCTCTCTCTCTGCTCCTCCCCTGTTCATGCTCTGTCTCTCTCTGTCTCAAAAATAAAAATAAAACGTTAAAAAAAAAAAAAGGTACCATGTGATATGCCTATAAAACTGTTGCTTATTTCTAAACCAGGAGCAAAATAAGTCATAAATGCTGTTGTAAAATGATGGGGCAGAAAGACAGTTAATTGACTTGTGATGATTTGAGGGACCTAGACTCAACTGATTTACTAGTCACGGAGTTGATGAACTTTATTGCATTATTGGTATCATGTAGCAGAGAGTCCTTTTCGTCTGGGCTATTAATTTGATGTGTTTATAGTGGTTTTTACTGACATGTGTCCAAGGGCCAGATTCGGCAGAATCGCCTAAGCTTTTTCAAATGGCAGATTCCTGGGTTCACCTGCTTCCGATTGCGTCAGGGTTTCCCAGGGACCTTGGGATTTGCATTTTAAATAGGCAGTTTTGGTTGTTCTTCTCACATTTAAACGCTTGAGAGTCCTTGGTTTATAACAAGGTGTGTGTTCTAACCCAAATCTCCTTGTTGAACTTGGCAGTCTGTTTACAGAACCAGCTATTAGTTCTTCCCTTTGAATGTTCTAGCATTTCATATTCGTTGCATGAGCTACCCGACAAACCCGTGTCTTCTTGTCCTTGCCTTGACAACCAAGAGCCGGGAGGCACTTGAGACTCTGCCCACTCCCTTATTGTCCATACCCATTCATCAATAAGTGTTTCTATGTCCAGCTGAAGATTCTTATGTGTATCACCTCTTCTCGGTCCTCACCTTCTCTTAGCGTGCCAAGTTGCAGAGACTTTTTGTGTGTAAAACGATATGACCAACTAGAGTGTATCACATCCCTTTTTGAGCCCCCAAGGGTCACTATAAGGGGGAACAGCGGAAGCCGTCTGCCATATGCGCAGGCAAGAAGGCTTTCATTTTGTGCTCTCATTTGTAGAAAATTAAAAAACAGTGATAAAACTCTTGGTCTGCTTTAATTATCACGATTGAACAGGGTTAGTAATAAAATACTCTTCATCACTGAATTTGCCCCACCAATCTTAGCACACTGTCGGCCCACCTATACTTTGTATATATTTTTATTTTCTTCATGCATGCCGTCTTGTGCTATAATTGTCTGTGTACACATTTTCCCCTTTCCCTAAACTCTGGGCTCTTTTTGTATTTTCTATCTCCCGGCAACTAACAAAACACTCTCCATGTATTATAGAGGCTTAATAAATGCAAATCTTGCATACTGGAATAAATGGATTATTACTACATTACATACAAGGTCTGGATCAAACTGGAAGACTAGGTATGCATATCTGCATACTGATTCCCACAGAAATCTCTGTAAATTGTTATGCAATAATAAGTGCCTATGGGCAAGAAGGAGATGTCATTAGTGGATTAGGTAATTTAAAGAATAATTGAATGAAGTCAGACAGGTGTGACTATTTGAATAAGCCACACCCCTAACGCTGACTGGAGAATACATCAAATACATTAATAACATAGAAACGCACAGCCCCCTATCAGTGGGTAACCATGGAATAGCAGATGCAAAATGAGCAAACACACACACACACACACACACACACACACAAATTACTAATATTTAAGGAAAATGAACACTGTTTTATAGAAGCACCAAACAATAGAAGTGTTAATGATCATTACAGTGAAGATAGTATAGAAAATGTAAAATAAATATAGTTAATATACTCAGGTGAAGAAGAAAGGATATTTCATTCTGTAAGAAAGAACAGTTTTTCTATTAAAAAGAGTCAATTAAAATCTCAACAGCATCATCATGGGTATAAAGAAAAACTCAGATGATGCATTCAGTAGTAGAACGGACACAGCAGAAGAATGAATTGTTGAAGAGAAATGTTGAGCCAGAGAGTTATCTCGGCATTTAGCATTAAATGTTGAAAGAAAACTTTGAAAAGTGGCTGAAAAGCAGATAAAATCGATCTAGAATTTAGAATATATTTTTTAACAAGAGAGCACAGTAAAATCTATCCACATGGAAATTAAAAACCAGTCTTCTAACCAACTACTAGGTCAGAAATGATACTACATAATAATGTATTGTGGCCAAAGTGTTATTCAAGGAAATTCTCTTATTGGAAATCACGAAATTATTATGTTAGAAAATGAGAAATGTTGGAGAAAATATTTAATCATTCAACTCAAGAAATTAGGGGGAAATAAATCTAAAGCACTAGAAAACAATTGGTAAATTAAAATAAGAAATTAGTGAAATTTAACCTAAAAATTTGATAAACATTTAACATTTAAGAACTGAATGCTATCTTAAAAGATGAATAAAATATAGGAAACATTAACAAGTATGGTAAAAAAAAAAACAAAAACACCAGGAGATACAAAAACAGTATTGAGAAACAAACAAACAAAAAGCACAATTATACCTATGAAAGATATAAAATTTGAAAGAAAATATTACATACGCTTTTGAATATAAACTTATGAAAAATTGGATCAAATGGATAAAGTATTAGGAAATTATTAAATAACAAAATTAGTTTCAACACTAAGTAGAACCCCTGTATGCCTACATAGAACAATTATAGCATAAACTGAAAATGTGGAAATGATTTCTAAAGAGACACCAGGCTCAGATGATTTTACTAAAAAGCCTTCTACATTTTTAAGAAATAGATCATTTTCATATTAATAAATTTTTCTGGAGCAGAGAAAGCATGGAACCTTTCCTAAATCCTTCTGCCACTCTGGCATAATCCCAATACACAAAATGTGGCAGCATTTTACATGTAACTTAATCATAGGCCAACCTTACTTAAAAATTGAAGTAAACATCCTGAATATAATATGAATAAGTTGAAATCAACAATGTGTTAATTGAATGATACCTTCCTATGCCAGGAATGCAAAGATGCTTCCACAGCATAAAAATCATAACATAAAAATTGGTTACTGTATTAACAAATCAAATTAGAAAAAAAATTATGTGACTGCTTCCACTGATGAAAAAGCATCTGATGAATTTCAATTCCCAATCTTCACATTGAAAATATATATATATTTATTTATTTTTGAGAGAGAGAGAGAGAGAGAGAGAGGAAGTGGGAGAGAGGCAGAGTGAGAGGGAGACAGAGGATCCGAAACAGGCTCTGTGCTGACAGCAGAGAACCAGATGCGGGGCTGGAACTCACAAACCCTGAGATCAGGACCTTAGCCGAAGTCAGACACTTAACCCACTGAGCCACACAGGTGCCCCACCACCCCCGCCTGTCTTCACTTTTTAATTGAAATTTGAAAATTTAACATTAATCCAGAGTAGAACCCACAAGTGTGTATGACATTTACCTGTCATGTGTCTCTTTAATCCTCTCTAGCCTTAGATGATATTTCTAACTCCATCTTTCCCTCCATATTTACTGACAATATTCTTTTCTATTTTATTTACTTATTTATGCATTTTGATATGTTATGTTTATCATTCAATAAGAAATAGTTCTTAATTTAAAAAATTCCTTTAACGTGATTTTAACTACCACGTATTAGAGTCTTTCTAGGTAACTTATACTTTTTTACAAACTCTTTTGATTCTAAATTAATTCTGCTATTGTCCAGTAATCTACTTTGTCAGGCTTTAATATTGGGGAATTTACAGAATCTTGTTTATGGTCAAGCATATGCTTCATTTGTACTTGAAAAGAATGAATATTCTTCAGTTCCTAGGAGTCTTTTTTCAGAAATCAGTCAAGGTGGCTGATAGTTTTGGTCAAATTTTTCATGTATTTTCTGGTTATTTCATCTCATTTTGTCAGTACTGAGAGGAGTTGCTAACATCTCCAACTGTAATTGTGAGTATTCTATTTTCCTCTTTAATTTGTCAATTTTTGCTTAATATATTATGAAGTTCTATTATTAAACACATATGGAGTTATCATTATTTTAACTCACAAATTGATTCTTTTATTGTAAGAACATATCCCTCTGTATCTTTGGTTTACTCTTTGTCTTGAAGTCTTCTGTATCTTTTTTATTAAAATTTTTTCAATGTTTATTTTTGAGAGAGGGAGGGAGAGAGGGAGGGAGGGAGGGAGGGAGACACAATGTGAGTGGAGGTGAGTGGAGGACTGGCAGGGAGAGAGGGAGACAGAGAATCTGAAGCAGGCTCCAGGCTCCAAGCTGTCAGCACAGAGCCCAATGAGGGGCTCGAACTTGGAAACAGCAAGATCATGACCTGAGCTGAAGTCAGATGCTTAACCGACTGAGCCACCTGAAGTCTTCTGTATCTGATATTAAGACTGCCACTCCAGCCTAATTAAGCTTACTCTTGGCAGGGGGTATTTCTTCCATCCATTTATTTTCCATTTATTTTCTGTTTTCATATACGTAGGGTGTCTCTCATAGGTAGTACATATTTGGATCATATTTGTTTTCTCTATTCTGACAAACCTTGTTTTTTAATTTGAATGTGTAGACAATGTATATTCAATATAATTATTGACATGGGTGGAGACTGATGTATCATTTTGCTATTTGTTTCCTATTGGCTGCACTTGCTTTTTGATTTTTTTTTTTTTTCATTTTGCCTTCTGCTCTCAGTGCTTTCTAGGAATTGTACATTATTAACTTATCAAAATTTCTTTCAAGTTAATGTTGCACCTTTTCATTTAAAATATAAGAAAATTGGGGCTGCTGGCTAAGTGATTTGAGGGTCTGGCTCTTGATTTTGGCTCAGGTCATGATCCCAGGGTTGTGGGATCAAGTCCTGACTTGAACTCTGTGCTGAGCTTGGAGCCTACTTAAGATTCTCTCTCTTTCCCTCTCCCCTTCTTCCCCACTCACACTGTCTCTCTCTAAAATTAAAAACTAAAGTAAAATAAAATAGAATAGAGAAGATTATAGTTGCCCCAGCAGGAGGGGCCATGCTTTAAAAAATAAGTAAATAAAATTAAAGTAAAATAAAATATAAGAAACTTATATTTTATAGTGTAGTCCCATGTCACTTTTCTTTCCTCTTGCTATTGCCATCATATGTTGTTTAAAATATTAATAGAATGAAAAAAATACAGCCTTTATGTCTATCTATGTGTTTCTTCCTGTAGACCCTTGTTTCTATCTGGCATTATTTTTATTTAACTTCCTATGGTGTTTTGTTTTGTTTTTAAGTTTTTTAATTTATTTTTTAGAGAGAGAGAGAGGGAGAGAGAGAGAATGAGCACAAGTGGTGGAGGGGCAGAGAGAGAGAGAAGGAGATAGAGAATCCAAAGCAGGCTCCAGACTGAGCTGTCAGCACAGAGCCTGACCCGGGGCTCAAACCCATGAACCATGAGCTCATGAGCTGAGCTGAAGTTGGACACCTAACCAAAATTTAGGAAGAAGAGATTTGCTGCGTATAACACCCTTCTGTCCTGGAAACACCCCTGAATTCCTCTGACCAAATTTTCCTTTACTTTCTCAGAGGCCTTCTTTCAACAACGGATACTTTGTTTGTTAATCCAAACTGATGTTGTTCTTTCCCAGATGAGGGTCTGTTCTGTGAGCATCCCCTTTGTCAAGTGGTACTCCTTAGGACATACCCCAAGGTGACCCATTATGTCTGCCTACACAAAGAGCCCATGGCAGCTGTTTTCACTGAGGGGAAAAAATAAGATATATGATGGGGCACCTGACTTCCATAGCATAAACGCCTTCTTTTTCAGGTATAAATGTCTCCTTTCAGATCATTTTGAGAGAGTATGGGGATATAAAGGAGAGAGGGACTCTTGCATATCTGGAGTGAAAGTGAATACCATGGAAGAAAAAAAAAAGTCTCAGGAAGAAGTTCTCCTTTCTCACTTAATACATTTGTTTTAAATACTCATTTTAGATACCAATACGTGGAATGTCTGGTGCAAAGCAGGTCTCTTATGATGTGGCGATATTCCATTTTAATAGGAAAAATCTCACTTGAGTACTCTGAAGTTTGTTTTGTTTCACCTGGCCAAATTTCAGAGTCTCTCCCCTTCCCCTTTTTCATACTCAACCGAACTGGGAAGAGCTATTGATTGCAAAGTGGAAAATGATTCTGATTAACTTTGCAGTGCTGCGGCTGAAGCTTGTTTAAGCAACATTTAACCTTAGGAACCCATAGTTCCAGTCTCTGTCCGCACCAACCAATTTTCATTTTGCCTCTGGCTAGTCAATAATCTCTCTAATTTCTTTAACTTGCTCTTCTAAGCTCGTGATGTATTTAGTTGCTGTCCCTGACAAGCACAGTCTAAATCATGACACAAGTAAGCAAAGTGACTTAGATGGTGGCTTGTTGGCTTTGACACAACAGACAGAAGAGCTGGTCCAACTTTTGCTTCTTAGCACAAAGGGGTGACCAAAATTTTCATATGCCTTTCAGCTAGTTTCATCTGATGAGTCTTGGCATTTTGCTTTTCCCAGATTAATCAGCAAATGACTCAAGAATAAAATGAGTTCTAAGTGTTAGGTTTAATTCTCTGCACCTAGCTTCTCTCCTGGATTTAGTTCCCTCCATATCTGGCTACCTTAGCAGACATAAACTTCAAGTTTTGTCTTCATTGAGCTAATGAGATTGCCTGAAAATACTCTCCATGTCTTATCAACCACCCCTTGCTTTCCTATCCAGCCTGTCTCCTCAGGCTAGGGCTCTACAAATGTCCTAGGAAACATCATAAGGCAAGAAGTTGAGTTAGCCTCATTTTTTCTTCTCTTACAACCTGGGCCCATCAATTTTTTTTCTGTCACAATAACTCTTTGATGCCTACAAATAGATGTTTTGTATTTTATGGGACTTTCAAACATTTTTTTTTTTCTCCAGGAACACTGGTACGCCATAAGCTACAGCATCAGAAAACAGGACTTTTCTCGTCAACCTTTTAACATATGATTTATTATCCAAGATTGTTTAGTAATATTTATTTCCATTTTGGTATTTTAGATATGAATGTTTTTAATTTTATCCACTTAGATTGTCTGAAAAAGGAAACCAGAATTCTAGAATTTGTTTTTAAAAATTTTTTAATGTTTATTTATTTTTCAGAGTGTGAGTGGAGGAGGGGCAGAGACAGAATGAGACGCAGAGTCTGAGGCAGGCTCCAGGCTCTGAGCTGTCAGCACAGAGCCCGATGTGAGGCTCAAACTCACAAACCATGAGAACATGACCTGAGCCGAAGTTGGACGTGTAACTGACGGAACCACCTAGGCATCCATAGAATTTGGGGGTGTTTTGGATGAAACTTTGCATCTTTGATTTCAGACCAAAGGGGGGTAATTTGAAATTAAAAAACAAATTATGCTAATTCATTATGTTGTTTGTGTGTGTGTGTGTGTGTCCCATTGTTTATAAATATGATGAGTGCGTATGTATGCATACATATATAAAGTTGAGATCAATTCAGAATTGAGTTTTTTCAAGTAAACATTGGAGCAGCTACTATTCTCTAAACAAAAGAAATAATAAGCTTGATTTTAATTTTTAATTTATTTTCATATAATTTTATGCCTTTTTAATGTTTGCTTATTCTGTCATTAAATTCTCACTTTTTACAGGTTAACAGTATATTCTCTGTAGTACATACATTTTATAACTTTTCCGTAGCTACTGATTAACATTCATAATACTTATAATTAGGAAGGTGTTAAGAGGCTTCTTCAATAAGAAAGAGACCAAATTGAAAAATGCATGGGAATAAGAAGGGAGATACCGACAATTGGGTGAAATGAGTCACTTATCAAGGAGAGCAAAACTGTTTTTTCAAAATATGAAATGATCATAAAAGACCATAGGTCTGGAAGGTATGAAATTAATATTGGTAAAGAAATTCTGTGTTCTCCAAATTTTAAAATGTCTGAGAAAACAGGTATTGTTGATAAAAGCACTGTAAAGGTCATTTTGTTTGGGTTAATTGGTTTCTTAGCTACTGACATGATAATTTAAAAGGATTCTAAAAGTCATACAGAGTATGTAGTCTAGAAGAAAGTAACTTATTTTTTTTAAGTTGTTTTTATTTTGCGAGAGAGAGAATCCCATGCAGACTCCAGACTCTGCGTGGAACCCAAGGTGGGGCTTGATTCCATGACACTGGGATCACAACCTGAGCTGGAATCAAGAATCAGATGCTCAACTGACTGAACTACCCAGGTGCTCTGAACGTAACTTATTTTAAAAAGAATAGTTTTTGTGTAATAGTTTTCAGTGCACTGAAAGTCTAAGTCTTTCCTTTGATATACTTAAACATAATAAGCAAAACTGTTTTAAAACTTGTGTGTGATATCTCTGTTTGATTAGCATCCCTTATAGGTCTATAGGTCTGTTTCTATATTTTCTCTGTTTCTCTCCATTTTCAATCCCACTGTCTTAGCTTCTCATATATTGTTAGTTTTGATTGAGTGCTAGACATTGTATATAAAAAATTAAAGTGATAAATTGAGGAAGATAAATTATCTTCCTTCTGAGAATTACATTTGTTTCTAGGAGTACTGGCCATCCCAGGTCACATTCATCCAATCAAGAATTGAGATAATCCCCAAACAGGTTTAGATCTTGCCAAGATCGATTTATTTCTGGTTTACCCTTGCCTGTAGGGAGTTTGTGGCCTTCAGACTCCTAATTGAAAGCTGGGAAGGTTTTCCATGGACTTATTTCCCCCATTGCTGAGCCCCCCAGTTTTAATTTGTATCTCCATATACTTGTGAGAGTTTGGTCACCCCACTCAAAAACTTAGCTTTTTAGTCAGCTTTTCTGAAATTGGAAGATACTCTTAAAAGAAAAGCAATCTCAATGCTGATTTCAACTTTCAAGATTTTTTTCTTTTCTTGGATCTTGACACCATAATTTTTCAATGAGATATTAATTCCTCATTGCATCCAAATATTTTAAAAAATATTTTGTCCAGATTTTCAAGTTGTTCTCAATGGGTGATTTGATATGAAATACCTAGGGTATCATTACTGCATTAGAACACCCTAAGAATAGTTTAAATATGAATAAAAGTTATTTTTTTTCTGCCAACTCAAAATGTGGAACTAGATTTAACCCAACCATTCACTGAAGAGCACTATTTGTACTGCATTCTATTCATGTTATTACATCAGATTTTAAAAATTAGTTGTAATATATGTTTAACCTAATATGTTAAATAATACAGAAATATATTAATAAAAAGTTAATAATTTCTCTCCTTCTCACTTCCTCATGTCCTTGATCAATCTCTGTCCCTTGAAATAGCCAATGCTCAGCATGTATATATCTACACTTATCTTTATATATAGATAGAGAATAACACACACACATTTGTTAAAAAATAAAAGATTGTAACATACCCATTGTGTTAATTTATTTTAATAAATTTCTGTATAAATTATCCAACAGGCATTTAAAAATTATGTTCAGAACTTGGGGTGCCTGGGTGGCTTACTCAGTTTGGCGTTTGACTTTGGCTCAGGTCATGATCTCATGGTTCATGAGTTCAAGCCCCACGTCAGGCTCGGTGCTGACAGCTCAGAGCCTGGAGCCTGCTTTGGATTCTGTCTCCCTCTCTCTCTGCCCCATGCCCTCTCACACTCTGTCTCTCTCTCTCTCTCTCTCTCAAAAATAAATAAATATTAAAAAAATTTTTTTAATTACGTACAGAACTTTATTAATTTTTGCTAGACATGATAATTATGCAAAATAAGCAAAATTTGGGATTTTAGTTTTGGGCAGCAAGATGTGTTTTAGTCCTCATGTGTCTTTCATTATCTTCTTTCATTAGTTTCAGAGGAGCAAAGTCCTTATAAGACTCTGACTTGAGTGACTTCTAAGTTCTCTGAGTATCCCATTCCAAAAATCGAACATTTTGTGAATTAATAGCATGCAGTGCTTTATTTTTTTAAATTTTTTAATATTTGTATTTATTTCTGAAAGAGAGAGACAGAGCATGAGTGGGGGAGGGGCAGAGGGAGAGAGAGACACAGAGTCTGAAGTAGGCTCCAGGCTCCAAGCTGTCAGCACAGAGCCCAACACGAGGCTTGAACTCATGAACCATGAGATCATGACCTGAGCCAAAGTCGGATACTTAACCAACTAAGCCACCTAGCTGCCCTGTATACAGTACTCTTTAAGGGCTGCAGTGCCTTAGGCAAAATATGTTTCCAAGCTTGGGGGTTTTATGGACTGTAGAAGAAACTTTACACACAGACACATTCATACATATATGTATTAAATATATAAAGTACGTTATATAATATAAATTTGTAATTAATTTGAATTCTACAGCATCTTTCTTATATACATATATACTCACACAAACACAGAGTATATGAAAACAAATATTATATACATATGAGATTTGATACCCAAACTCTGTTTTTTGACTGAGCTCTTGACTGTCCCCTCAATTCACTGTACTTCAATTTCTTCAATTTCATTGCATTGATGTTTTCTTTTGGTCTTTCAAATTTCTGAGAATTCTGTATTTTGTTACCTGTTTTGTTCATACTTTGGCTCACAATTCTACTCTACAGTGTGTTGGAACAAGGCTGGGTAAAGCTGTACTTTCCCAATCAATTTCCATTATTTTTCTTTAACTGGGAAAAGTCACTTGAGTCTCATGATTTGTCTTAGCATTGCAAGAGTTATTTGAATTTCTATCAATTTTAGGCTGATAGCTTAATAGGATGCATGATTATCCTGTAGAAGGTCTCTTATCAGAAATAATTACCCTAACTATTTGACCAGTTAAATAGAAATTTCATTTAAAGTGTGTAATCGTGCAATATGATTCATACATTAACATATGTATATATACACACATATTTTATACAATGTACACACATATCTTACACATCTTACATTACTGTGAAATATATACATATATATATGTGTATGTGTATATATATATATATATATACACATATATATATATATATATGTAGAGTTTTGGCCAATCAATCAGTACACTTGAATTCTTATTTGGCATTAATCAAACTTCTTTTATTACAGTAATTGGAATTTGGCATCATCAGTTAAGATATTCTATTGAGTAAATATTCCAATAACTTATTACATACATTTTTCACATGTGGCTTATGTAAAGACTAATGAGAATTTAAAGATACTTGCAGCGCAATTTAAAAGGGGAAAGCTTACAATTTTTTCATCACACTTAATGCGATAGCATTTTTTTTTTTAGTAACTCATTTTTACTCAGTTTTTTCAACATTTTTTATTTATTTTTGGGACAGAGAGAGACAGAGCATGAACGGGGGAGGGGCAGAGAGAGAGGGAGACACAGAATCGGAAACAGGCTCCAGGCTCCGAGCCATCAGCCCAGAGCCTGACGCGGGGCTCGAACTCACGGACCGCGAGATCGTGACCTGGCTGAAGTCGGACGCTCAACCGACTGCGCCACCCAGGCGCCCCACTCAGTTTTTAGGAAGAATGCAACTTAGTTTTCAGAGAAATTAGAATTCTTCTTTTAATGTCCTCATATTTCATCTTTTTTTTTTTTTTAAACTTGCTTAAATAGTTTTGGGAACAAACAGAACTGTTCCTTATTAAGCATACAGATCAACAAGTGACAGCAGACGTGGGTAAACGTACTAAAAGAAGCTTGTGGCCACCAGCACTGATCACATCATGGACCGCTGTCCACACGTGCTATCCAAGGAAGGCAGTCTCCTTGTAGGTGAATGGAGGGTCAGTTAAAAGGAGTTTCATTTTGCTGTAGTAAATACCTTTTTCCATCCATTAAATCTCCAAAATAGGACTGGGGGAGATAACTGGTATTAGAAAAATGCCTTCTCCTACTGACCCTATGCTATGGAATGCTATTTTAATCAAGGACGGCTACAAAATAGTTTCCAGATTTTACCTAAATAATTTTTGTAAGTCTTTTCATTTAGTTTACTTCTCTAGAAATCGCTGAAATTGTTGGTGCTATTCCTCGAAATTGCTATGCCGTTTACATTTTCTGTTTCAAAACTGTGCCTGCATTGCAGGCAATTCTCTGGCTACCCAAGAAATGTAATATTTATTGTATGATTATACTGTACTAAAATATTATAGTATACTAAAATACTATAGTATATTATTTTTCTCATTAGAAATTTTATAATTCAGAGTGGTCTATAAAAAAAAATGATCTTTTTGACTAAATTGGCCAGTTAAATTTAGCAATAAATTTATAGTTGTCCCCCCCCAACCTCTTGTCTGGTAATTGAAAATTTTAAGTCAACCCGTTGTTTTGGCCTCACCTACACACCACCTAAGCAGGTTTATTTTATAGTCTGCATGGTGTCTGACTCACCTGCTACTCATTTGCAAATTCTCACACTAAATACTTAAAGTGTGTTTTGATAAATATATCTTATCAACCCATAAATCTCCTACATGATTGTAATAAGGGCTACAGTCCCTTAAAACCATTGTCACATAATCATGAACTTCACTACTCTCACCCACTCCATTTCATGTCTGCAGGCAAAAATGTGAATACATTAAAATACAATTCCCCAAACTGTCCCTTGCTTCTTTGGGTTCCAGAGTGGGGTGTGATTGAAATAAGCCCTGGGTGATCTGTTGTTAACACCCTTTTAAGAAAGCCTCGAAAATCATAGTGACTTAAAAAATGGAACTTGTGAATTTGTTTTAAAGTTCACATGAATCTGAAACTAGAGGTTGAACTTGAAGGTCGCATGAAGCATAAGAATTAGAAACCCTGGGGTCTCTTAGCATGTTAGTTATTCTAGTTCTGTCAGTTAACTTCTACGTACATTAGTAAAATCTTAAAATTCTTCAAGACATGATGGGTGAACATTTTGTGGCTTTTCATCTCTGATATGTGACTTTTTCTTTTTTGATTTTAAACACCGATTTTATTATTGATCGAGGGTTTGAGAGAACGTGTTCATTGGACAGACTTCTTTACTCTTACAGAGTAAGTGTTGTCCTGGTGGGCACCCCCTTTCAGTACTACGCGTTCTCTTGAGCATCCACCTCGCTTGGCATCTGCTAGGGAACATCTGCGCCCCACTGAATGTGCCCTCATATTCCCTTCCGCTAGGAGCCTCCAACTGATTAGTCCAAGTCCTGTGATGGCAAAGCTACGTGACCAACCATGGCAAAGTGGTATGAAATATTTCTCCTTTGTTGTTTGTACAGTGTTGAAAATATCACAAAGCATGATGGTTTTGCCAGGTATAGGGTAGCCTTTTAAAATAAATCGTTATTTCAGTTTTTAATCCCTCCTACCATGCCTCTTGTTGAGTCAGGAGGCAATATGGATATCAGACATCATTCAGAGGACCAAAGGCCTTGTTCGTGGGTCAGTTCATAGTCCTTCACTCCATTACTGCTTAATGTGACTTTCCCCCCAGGAGGCTCTTAATTTTGCTGCTATAAATAGATTTTTATGGTATCCCATTTCGTTCCTCTATTCCATAAACTGAGGTTTTTGGTTTTGTTTCATTTTGTGTATGTCTGTATGTATTTTTCCAACTTTGTTGAAATCTAATTGATATGTGACATTACGTAAATTGGGTGGGTGCCGGGGACTAGGAAGTGGGGGAAATGGGGAGATGTCAGTCAAAGGGTACAAATGTCCAGTTATACCATGAATAAGTTCTAGGAATTGAATGTATAGAATGGTTACTATAGTTAACAAGACTGTAATATACATTTGAAAGTTTCTAAGACAGTAGATTAAATGTTCCCACCACACACAAAAGCAGTGGTAATTTTGTGAGGTGATAGATGTATTAACTAACCTTTTTTATTTACATTTTTTTGTTATTTCTGTTTCAATTCTTTGTTCCATTCTCATTTGGCACGAGTTTTTTATTCTCAAGAAATAACGTTGGCTTTCCTGCAAAGAGATTTTAGTTGTACAAGTGTCTCTAGCTCACCAGACGTATCCTTGTGTATCTGAACCTAGCAGTGAACTGAGCTTGGATTCTTTCATGGAAAGCTCCTCAGCCTCTACTCCAATGTGCTTATGGGAGGCGTGGCCAACTGTTTTCTAGACACAGCAAACTATATGCAAATACTACTAAGACTCAAATCTGGACACTTCCCCACTTTGCCACACTTACCATATGCGTACAGGTTATGCATTATAACCTGGTTTCTACAGTTGAGTGCTTTGGCTGTAAAGAGTTTAAGGAACTTGCTTAGGGCCTCTTACATCCAGTGAGCAACACTGAAGATTTTGAAGCAGGCTTTTATCTACTACTTTAAAAACTGGGGTATGACAGGGGCGCCTGGGTGGCTCAGTCGGTTGAGCGTCCGACTTCGGCTCAGGTCACGATCTCACGGTCCGTGAGTTCGAGCCCCACGTCGGGCTCTGGGCTGATGGCTCAGAGCCTGGAGCCTGCTTCCGATTCTGTGTCACCCTCTCTCTCTGACCCTCCCCCGTTCATTCTCTGTCTCAAAAATAAATAAACTTAAAAAAAAATTTAAAAAAAAACAAAGCAAAAAAAAAAAACTGGGCTATGACATACAAATCGTAGCACTGCCTAGGGAAAATTATCTTAGAAGAAGTTCCACTCAACTATTTATTAATTCATACCTCTATGCATTTATTCAACCATTTCTTATTATACACCTGTACTGTATTTAAAGTGTCTAGCATTCTTACTATTGTCTTTATTACTTATAGTAATTCAGGAAATATATGAATGAAATAATTAGACCGTTTCCCATTATTTAGGTGTCCAGGCTGCTTCTCTGAACATCTCTTCTGAGAGAACCAAGGTTTGTGGGTACATTGAATTGTCTATTAGAAATGAAGGTTTGGGGCACCTGGGTGGCTCAGTTGGTTAAGTATCAACTCTTGATTTTGGCCTCAGGTGATCTTACAGTTCATGAGTTTGAGCCCTACATTGGGTTCTGAGCTGACAGCACAGAGCCTGCTTGGGATTCTCTCCCTCTCTCTGCCCTCCCCTGCTCACTCTCATGCTCCCACTCATTCTCTCTCTCAAAAATAAATAAATAAATAAACTTTAAAAAGGAAAAAAACAAATGTTCACCTTATACCTGGCTCAAGTCAGCATTTCAAAGTGGGACCCAATACTTCTAGAAATCTATTTACACAGCATAAAATGGGTACTTGTATTCCACTTCGAAGTGAAACTATTTCTTTCTTTCTTATATTGTAAATAACATATTGTGAGCTAAGGATGCTTAATAAATGCTAAATAATGTAATATATAAAAAAGAAAACTGACTGGGAAGCCCAATTTCCTGGGTCTTATAACAATTTAAAAAAATTTTTTTTTATCATTGGTGTAATGGTTTTTCTTTCCTTTTGCCTGCCTACCTTCCTTCCTTTTTCTCTTTCTTTCTTTAGTTCTTTCTTTCTCTTTCTTTCTTTCTTTCTTTCTTTTTCTCCTTTCTTCTTTCTTGAACAAGAAAAACAAGATTGACAGTGAGAACTACCATATGCAGTGTTTTGTTGTTGTTAAATTTCAAGCTTATAACTAAATAAAAGATGGCATTATTTTGCATCAAATGCGTCCCCAAACAAATCTAGGATTTTCCACTGAGCTTTGTTCTCAGGAAACCATCACCATATCTCATTGTAGAAATATTTCCATGTGTAATTAATTTAAATAACATAAAAGAAACAGAGTTCAACGATGAAAAAAAAAGCCTTCTACCCAAACATACTTGACCACAAACCAAAGGCATATTTTGGGTTTGGTCTTGTTTTGATGATCACAGGATTTATCTTTATTTGCATTTTACTTGGGCTATTTTCAATGCCTGGGGAGACATGATGTACATTGTAAAATAATGCAATAAAATAATTGGACATATTTCCCTTGTCTCTGGGCATATTTATGCTTGTATACACAGTCACATTGAAAGGCTGGGAATGCGGCAATCTCAGCTGTAAATTGTTATGCTAACAGTGCCGGCTCAGCTCTGCTGCTCTCATGCTGAGAAGCAGACGGGAGAAGCAGACTGGGTGTTCCAAGGGGATGGATTGCCCCAGAGTCAACTGAGAAGTCAGTGCAGCTCATAAAGGCAAGGTCTGTTGAGCTTAAAAGAAAAAGGTCTATCAAACAAAACAAACCAACATCTAATCCTTTGCCAAGTAGAAGTTTTATAGAAAGCACAAAATTAGTGACAGACTGAGGGACCTTCTTCTGGTCTAGAATCAAGGAACAAACACAGCCGCCATCATTCTACTGGTTCTCATTTAAATGAACCTGGTTGCTTACATTTGTTCTGACCTCTGATGTGAGAAGAGTGATTTAAAAACTGGCGATTTCAACTCCAGACACTTGGGTAAGTGAAATGAAATAGCTTTGGAATCAGAATGTTAGTCAGAAGCAAGTTTGATATGATTTAAGAGTCAGAGTTTGGAATTCAGGAGCTCAAATCAGAGCAGATGATTTTGCAGATAGCATTGTACTTGAAATTGTGCATCAGAATCTGAAGCAGGGCCTGCTCCATTTTTTAGGAGGATCCAGGAGACTCCCAACTTCTTAAGTTCTTTGTACAAATTATGAATCAACCCTGAAATCAAGCAGTGATGCTCTCTACTACATCTGACTGATGGCAAACAAAGTTGACCTGATTTTGCTCTCCATGAGAAGTGGCTCTAAGAGCTTTCATCAAGAGCTCAAAGGGCAACACTGGTTTTGAGGAAGTGCACTAGCTTTAGGGTCAAAAGACCAAAGTCTGAATGCTAGTTCCTTTCCTCATCATTTTGGACAATTTTGGTTATTTATCTCTTCTGGTTTTCTTTTACCTAAGATTATGGGAACATTGTCTGTCATCCCTACTGAGGACAACGAGATGTTCTGTAAACCCTTGCCAAGGATTATCTTTCTTTTAAAGCTGAATTCATTTCTCAGTAACAATCCTTAAAAAATCTTTTTTGGTTTTTTTTTGCAGTTGAGTTGGAAGTGTGTTTTGGGGACCTCTGTGTCTTCCAACATTGCCCTGTTTGAAGCCACTGGAAAGGCAAAGTAGCTAGAGATATGGCATGGAAGGCTTTTATGAGCCAGTTCTGGAAGTTGCATGTACCCCTTCTGCTCAATTCCCATTGGCTAGAATTCTGGCTCATAGTCACATCTCTCTGCAAAGACGGTTGGAGAATGTGGTCGATTCTTGTGCCTGGGGAGAAGATGAGATGGAATTGGTGAGCAGCTAGCCAGTGTCTGCTAAAATTTAGGGTCAGAATAACTCACATACTATCTGGTCTATAATACAGTCATGGTAATTATTTTGATTAAAGGATCCCTTAATGAGTATAGAAAGACCAAACTTTTCACACATCCCCACGGGACATTAAGAGGAGCTTGTGTTCAGCAGTCGTGGCCAGGTGGTGCTCATGAGAGTCAGGGGGACACTGATTCAGACATGCTATCTTTCCCCTGCGTCTTCTCCTGGGGGCTGGCTAAGGTGGCTTGGCTCTATGCAAGACAGAGGGCCCAGATTCCCCAGTGGTCAACACAAGAATGCACCAATGACCTCTTGAGCTTGTTTTGGCCAGCAATACTTTCTGGAAAATTATCACTCCAGGAATGTGGTGAAGAGGCTTCACCAGGAATGTGGTGAAGAGGCTTCACCAGGAATGTGGTGAAGGTAAGAAAGCACAGCCCTGTCTGAGTGAACTTGACTTGTTTTGGGGGGGCGGGTGTGGTTGGTGGAAATGTGGACCGTAAAACCATTTATACATGGACATTGCTATCTCATGGTCTAACTTTCAGACAAGAGAGATTTTGTGGCCAAGGGTTAGCCTCAGAAAATAAGTCTCGTTCATGAATAAATGATTCTGTGGTTCCTGAAGGTATGTTAGTATAAGGACTCATGATGAGAGAGGACCACGAACTGAAGGAAACTGGCCCATCGGATTGGTGGTGAGCACAAGAATGAAAGGCATCCAGCCTTTGAATTAGAAGCACCTCCAAGGACCACAGAATTGCATTTTAACCAAGATTTTTATAAATAAATATAACGATGTTGACTAGGGACTTGTTAGCGACAGGATCCTTCATAGTCTTATCTTCATAACTGCCTTTTTAACAACAACAGCAAAAAAACTACATATGCAGTTGGAGAATGATTTTGTATACTGGGAACTTTTCAAATTAAATTCATTACTCACTCTCAGTGAGTGGCTTTCACTTATCAGCGTTCCCTAAATTTCAGTGCAAATTGACATCCGTGGAAAAGCGTGTTAAAACTCCTGACCTCTGGTTCCCCAGCCCCTGCCAAAAATTCTGAATCAGTAAATCTGAGGAAAGGCCTGGGGATCTGGATTTTAACACCAATCTCACACCCTATAACTCTAATGTAGCTGGTCCTCATGTTTTAAGAAATAACAGGTTTAGCAATTTAATATATGTATTAATATAATATATTTAAAATTAATATAACATATAATATATTAATATAATATATTAAAGTTAATATACTATGTTTATATATATATAGTAATAAAAACACAATCACATTTCAATGGTTCTTTCTTATGCCATAATTAGTGCAAAGTTAACAAACCAAATGGTGGGGTACCTGTGTAAGTGTGTGCCTTTGGGGCTGGGTGACACTCTCTGTGTGGCTGTACCCTCCTATCAGTACTGAATTGAGAAAATTATCATATTGGAATTATACCTTATTTACCTGAGTTAATAATGGGGACATGAAACTGTATTTATTCTAGTCCATAGAAGCTAGAAAAGAAGTCCTTTATTACAAAATAATTACTTTCTCAAGGCAGGAAGAGAATAGTAGTTTGATGTGTGAATGATTTGCTGACATTCAAAAATCAAATCCAAGGGAATTTCCAAAAACCAAATACAGATTATGTTTGGCTTTCCTATCTCTTTGAATGGTCTGTAACCATATTCTCTAATTAGAATTAAAAAATCAAAAGTTGATTGTAAGAGGATCTCCAAAGGCGGGATCAAATGTGATTCCCAACCCCCAACCCCCCCATCTTTGTTTTCTGATTGTTCTGCAATTAACACAGATTGGTAAACAAATTAAAGAAGATAAATACTGCTGATATGCCAAGTCTCAAATTCCTAACAAGACCAATTCATTGGCAAATATGTTGATTGCAGATTAGATCAAGTTTTTAGATAAAGATGACAATTTAAATTCTATTTTGATCTGAGGCCAGCTCATAAGCACCTCTATAACTTTCATTTAGTTGAGCTTTAGCACTGATAAGGCAAACTGAAATTTGCTGTCTTTTCTCCTATTATGTGATATCTGAGACTGAGGAAGGGGGAGAAATGCAGCTCCCTTAACTCCTTTTAGACTTTTAACAAAATAAACTTTTGGGGCGCCTGGGTGGCTCAGTCGGTTGAGCATCCGACTTTGTCTCAGGTCATGATCTTGTAGTCTGTGAGTTCGAGCCCCGCGTTGGGCTCTGTGCTGACAGCTCAGAGCCTGGAGCCTGGAGCCTGCTTTGGATTCTGTGTCTCCCTCTCTCTCTACTGCCCCTCCCCCATGCCTGCTGTGTCTCTCTCTGTCTCAGAAATAAATAAACATTAAAAAAATTTAAAAAAAACAAAATAAACTTTATTTGACATTAATTGACTTTATTTATTAACCTTCATTTATTAAACTTTATTTGACATATAATGAAATCCACAAGTTGAAAATGTTCAATTTAAGAAGGTGTGACTTAAGGTAATTTTTAGAAAAAACATTTGATGTTTATTTATTTTTTGAGAGAGAGACAGACAAACAGAGTATGAGCGGGGGAAGGGCAGAGAAAGAGGGAAACACAGATTCTGAAGCAGGCTCCAGGCTCTGAGCTGTCATAACAGCACAGACCCTGACGGGGGACTTGAACTCACGGACCACAAGATCATGACATGAGCTGAAGTCAGTCGCTTGATTGAGCCACCCAGGCACCCGTAGAAAAACACTTGATATTTCATATCAATAGGTCCTCATAATCCTATTTCCATATACTGCTCCCTAGGCTGTATACATTATAAAACAACATGTTAGACTGTGGGTACAATGTATCTGGGGAGATGAGTCTCAAAAATTACCATTGCTGATAAGCTTGTCTCTATAAGAGAAATACTCTAAATTCTGAAACATTGATTTACAGAAATATTTTGATCACATCTTGCTTATGAGATGAAAAGTAAGTTTCTACCACTTACCTATGTTGGCCAGCATCCTAATGGATATTCTTAATCTTCTCTTTTCTTCTGAGTATTATGTACCTTCTTATATATTTTCCTATATCAAACTCCCCCCCCCCCCAAATCCACATTATTTATTGCCATACGAAGCAGTTTACTGAAGGCAGGACAGTTGGGGATGCTGTGACCGAGCAAGGAGGTAGCTCTAGAAAGTGTCCCATTTCACATCTAATTAGAGCTGCTGGGAGCTGATATGTGTGAATAGTGGATGCAAACTTCAAGTGGAGGTTTCTACTTCTCCGCCCAGCTATTTGCCCCTTGGAACTTTACGCCTCTCTACTGGACTTCCCTCCTGCTAACTCCCGCCTGGAGGCATCCTATTCTTTTCTAACTCAGAATCTAAAAACTGCACAGAGTAGTGAATTTTCTAGTCAGGGCTACAGCAGGGCTTTCCCCTTTGAAGTCCACTCTGCATTATGTCTGTTGGGAAGGAGGAGAACCCTGCAGAGACATACAAAGGTCAGAGTGATAAATACACATACGGTTATGCGTACTCACACGTTCCCATCCTATGGGCCCCTTTTTGCCTTACTGTCACCCACATGCCTGAAGATTAACATTAAATCATAATTAAAATTATCTGTTATTTTCATTAAAAGTTTAAGATTTTAAACATACACATACTTTAATGCTAACAAATGG
The DNA here is from genome assembly GCF_023721935.1 of Panthera uncia. Lineage (NCBI taxonomy): Eukaryota > Metazoa > Chordata > Mammalia > Carnivora > Felidae > Panthera > Panthera uncia. The sequence goes on from NC_064807.1 coordinate 20,786,039, forward strand.
CCTTTCTTAAAACAAGAAATAAAAGAATGTTTAAAAATTGATTCTATAGGGATGCCTGCGTGGCTCAGTTGGTTAAGCGTCCAACTTCGGCTCAGGTCATGATCTCACAGTTCATGGGTTCAAGCCCCACGTCCGGCTCTGTGCTGACAGCTCGGAGCCTGGAGCCTGCTTCGAATTCTGTGTCTTCCTCTCTCTCTGACTCTTCCCCACTCGTGCTTTCTCTCTCTCTCTCTCAAAAATAAAATATTTAAAAAAGTTGATTCTATAACCATATCTCAAACAAGAGGATTGATAATTTAGTCTGATACTGACCTTGAAATATGATTGCTTCTCTTTTCATAGATATCTCTTTGAAACTGCCAAATCCCACGCTGAGTTAAAAACTTAGCAAGGTTTTGAATGAAGTTTTTAAAACTTTTTTTCAGACACTGTTTATATCAGTCACATGTATGTGTATATATACATACGTATATATGTGAATATATATATGCCTATATATATTCACATATATATATGTAGGTATATATGCAGCACACATATATATACGGAGTGTGGGTATATACATATATATACATATATATGATATATATATATAGAAAAGAAAAGATATATATATCTTTTTCACTGAAAAGATATATATGTATATACCCACACTGTATATATGTGTGCTGCATATATATATATATATACACATACATATATACATATACATATATATATATATGTATATATATATATATATATATATATATACTTGAACTCTAAAGAAGAAAAAGGTTAAAAATGACTTCAGTGACGGACTGATTAAAGTCTGGGTTAACTTTATTTTGCCTGATAAGTTAACTCACCCCCACTGCACGCTGGCAGCAGAACTGTCCTCCTGCAGCTCCGTTTCACAGTCCGAAACCCTCTTCACTTGTCGGTGTGTATGAGAGCACAGACATTCAAGAGCACTCACAAGTGTAACTGCAAGTTTGCCTCTGAGTGCATCGTCCTGAAATCTTAATATGCTACTTTTTTCCCTCCCTAAACAATACAAAGAAGTTGACAGGTCTGAAAGGGGCTTATGTGAAAAGATAATTAAGAGCTTTAGAGAGTGTCGAGAGTCAATAGCTCAGCACTGTCAGCACCGCGGCGTGTTACAGGCTATAATTAGATGGCATGGCGGTGGAAGGCATGTTTGGCAGTTGATTCCTGCATGATCTCCGACGGCAAAACAAAGAGCAGCCTCCACGAGATACCAGGCCAAGCGGGAAACAAAGGTACTGGAGTCGGGCCTTTCAAGTGTCTCTCTGTTTTCCCGGGGTGCATCATTTGGCGAAGAGCTTCTTTCCCTTTTGCCTGGCATCTGCCTGGGACGTCTGGCCCGTCCGTGTTCTTCATTCCCACACTCCTCTTAGCGTTGAGCCGCAGACCTCCCCACAGCCGTTTGCGCAGTGCCCCTGGGCCCTAGCCGCTCCACCTTCCTGTACTGACTTTGGACTCCAGAAAGTTCGCACCGATTTGAGGCAGAGCCAGTTGATCCCTGAGCAGAGGACACTTTTCCAAAGAACGGTGGAAAAGTCCAGAAGGGTCTCTCGCTGAGTGGAGATGGAAAGTCAAAAGGCATTACAGGACTGAATGAAGATGCTCTAAACACTGAAAAGATTATGAGCAACAGCCGACCCTATGAGGTTCAAAGTTTATAGACAAAAGTCTGTCTGTAATATAGATGTTTGGAAATAAAACAACATTCTGATTTTTCCCCCATTATGATGATCTCAGTGATTTAAATATATGTATATGATTTTTCACAAAGGTTTGTGCCTTAGAGCTTTTATTTGGCTGATGTTTTAGGGGTACTCAGCCCGTCTGTTTGCTCTCTTGGTGTGTTTTTCAGTTGAGAGCAAAATACACTTGATTTGACTGGTCAAACTTCACTTCTATCATGTTAAGAGATAAACTGAGGCATATTAAAAAATTTATGAATTTATTTGAGCAAAAATCAATTCGAATCACGCAGCATCCTATCTAGCAGAAAGAGAGGAGTTCTGAGTTGCTGTGTAAAATGAAAGACATTTAGGGGTGCCTGGGTGGCCCGATGGGTTAAGAGTCCAACTCTTAGTTTCAGCTCAAGTCACGATCTCGCGGTATGAGTTCGAGCCCCGCATCGGGCTCCGTGCTGACAGCACAGAGCCTGCTTGGGATTCTCTCTCTCTCCCTTTCTCTCTGCCCCTCCCCTACTCACTCTCTCTGTCTCTCTCTCAAAAATAAAAAAGACTTAAAAAAAAGCTAAAAAAAAAAAAGAAAGACATTTATAGGTAGAAAAGAATGGGAACAGCAGAGTTATACTTAGTGAAAAAGAGGGTTGGTTATCACAAGGTTACTTTCCTTTAAGGAATGACAAGGGGTCTATCAGGCAGATGACCTAACTAGTGTTGATCAACCGATTCCTGATTGACTGGTTTACGAATCCATTTCAGCTTTCGGCGAAACTGTAATTAAGTTAAGTCTCGGTTTGGTGATGCTGGGCTTAGCATGAGTGACTTCATTTTGGGCCTGTTGTCCGGTTTTCAACAACAGATGCCAAACACTGTCCGTGTTTTTGAGCCAAACTGCAAATTTCTAGGTAAACACTCCTGGCCAAAACTGATCTTAAAAGTTTCTTATTTTATGGAAGTTGTAATTAAACAACAATATTTAATCAAGAAAATCATATTTTAATCAATAGTATTTAAGTAAAACAGGTGACTATAATGAAATAAATTATTAAATAAATAAAAAGTCAGGAAACATATTACATGAAGTTGGCTTGAAATCAGCCTGTACACCTTTCAAACATAACTATTTTTTAAACGGGGTTGGAGGCGCCCGGGTGGCACAGTCAGTTGAGGCCCATCTTGGGCTTTGAGCTGATGGCACAGAGCCTACTTTGGATTCTTTGTCTCTCTCTCTCTCTCTCTCTCTCTCTCTCTCTGCCTCTTCCTTGCTCACGCTTTCTTGCTCTCTCTCTGTCACTCAAAAATAAATAAACATTAAAAATTTCTTTTTAAATAAATAGGGTTGAACAATGTATTTCTTACCTCTAAGAATGCTGTGATAAAAGAATCATCCCACACAGACCTGCTAATTTTTTAACATTTCCTTAAATCTTGTTAGAATAAAAAGTTACAAAATACCGCAGATGAAGTTGAAGTCCCCATGCATTGTGTTCCCTTCTCCTGTTCCAAAAGCAGTTACTTTCATAAGTTTTAAATAATATGTGTACATTTTTATCTCTATATCTGGGCAGTAACAGAGTATTGTTATTGTGTTACTGTGTTTCAAATTTATGAAATGGTGTGAAATAAAATGTGCCATTCCATAATTTGTCTTTTTAAAATTTAATGCTAGGGGTTTTGTTTGTTTGTTTTGTTTTGTTTTTGAGATCTATCGATGTTGATAAAATGATAGCCCACCCTTGTTGATTCACATTTAGGTAGTTTTCAATTTTTCTCTTTAAAACACAAAACCTGTATGAACATTCTTGTATCTATATCTGCATGAGAGAGAACCTCCCCATATATTTGTAGAAGATTAACTATACCCACTTGGACCAGTTTTCCATGTTGATGGAGCACTTTGGGCTTTTTGGTTCCCAGAGAAAAAAAGGCAGATATAGGAATAGTCTGAAATGTAAACAGATGGAATCAACACCTGAATTCAAATCTGTTGAAATTGAATATCGTATCACTTTCTTAAGCAGTTTTCCATTGTTTATCATTACCATTGAGTTCCTTTTCTGAACTGATACATCTTATCAGTGATTCTCAGCCATCTTTATCATACCTCTGGAGCTCAACAGTCACTTAGAGACTGCAGAATCTCAGTAGTCACACTGTCTACAAGTCCCAGTGCCAGGATCCTTTCTGAAGCTAACCTTAAAATCCAGTGACCCCAGATTTCTCCTCAACTGGCCTGAGAATCCAATAAGCTTTTAATTGTGTGTGTGTGTGTGTGTGTGTGTGTGTGTGTAAAGGGAAAGGGGGGTGGAGATGAACTCAGGCACATTTAGGAAGGAAGCAAACATATTAAAAATGAATGGCATTTACCAGCTTTTGTGACCCTCTCTCCTGCTCCCAATCAGACTTGAAAAGAGGTGTGTTGAATTTTTCACCTGTCTCTAAGGGCTGTTTGCCACTGCTCACTCTTTCTTCATTTTCTCTCATTAAAGTCTAATAATAAGTGTGATAAGACAGCTGAACTCAGACTATAATCAGATCTTCAGAGCAAGATGTTTTAACCCCCTTCTGAAGAAGCTCCTAGACAGACAGCTGGCTCAGGACTCATTGTATCTCACAGGGTTGTTACATTACACTCTGAATTATGGCCTTGACCTGGGGTTCCACAAAGACTTCCCTCTCCAGTATACTCTCCTTATGGTCCCTGCACTCATTCTTCTGATACTCAGATCTTGCCTTGCCATTTAATTCTTAGAAACATCTTGTCATTTTCTAGCTCCTCCCATACCAGTCACCATGGATATGGTCTGAAGTCTACAGTGTGACAGTTGAAGACCTGCACAATCCAGTCCAAACTACCTTTCCAGGTTCATTGCCACTAATTCTTACTTCTGTAATTAGTGTTCTCCTTGGACACTCATGCCCTCATTTTTCACAACTCTTTGCCTTTGATGTGGCTGTTGTTGTAAATCCTCAAATGACACACCTTGACGAAATCTTGGTCAACAGTTCATATCTTCCTTACTTGAAGTCTCAAAACACTTTATAGTCACTGCACTCTATAAACTATTACTTACAATTATTAGCATTGATGCGTGAATCTAAACCCTTCACAAAAGTCTAAACTTCCAGAAGGCAAGAAAAATATCTCATTCCCTGTCATATCTCCCCAGCATATTGCCATGCATCTAGTAGGTATTTATTTACTAGAGCAGAAACTGGATAAGAAAAGGAGTCTTACCTCTCTTATCATCCCTCTACCTCTTGTTCTTAGAACAGCACTTGGCATATAAGTGCTCATAAATATTTTGTGTTATATCAAGGGTTGGTAAATTATGATTTGTGGGCCAAATTTAGCTCCACACCTGTTTTTATAAGATTTATTAGAATACAGCCATGCCCACTCCTTTACATATTGTTTATGGATGTTTTCTCTAAACAACGAAGTTGAGTAGCTGTAATAGAGATTGTATGGCCCACAAAGCCTGAAATATTTACTATCTGGCCCTTTACAGAAAAAGTTCACTGACTGAATAAGTGAAAATGGGCTGTACAGCAGGGAGATGCAGAGAGCAGTACAAAATGTCCCTAACAATATTGCATTTAGTTATTACTTAGATTTGTCATTTCAAGAGATTATCCTCCCCTCAATTTCCATCTACATGAAGATAGACATATATGCATTTATTGGCAGCTTTCTTGCCATTATTTGCTGGTGAGTGATTAAAGATAGCTGAGACTGGATGTTTGGGATACACGTACACGCACACACATACACATACATATATGTATATAGGTGTGTATAGTGTATATATTTGTTAATTGTAGGCATCACTTTGGAAAATGTTCAGAAGCATAAATAGAAATTGCCACACTGTAATCACACAGCCGTGTTTTAAAAATCACATAGATACTTTTAGCTGATTGATTTTCAGAGTTCAGTCAAGAAATTTCAGGTTTGTGTACATATATTCATTGCTAGCTGAACATCCAAGAATGACCCGCATATAATTGCATGGTGCCGATATTATAATTCCATTAGAAACAGTGGTACTTATTATATGCTAACTTGTATTTATCCTGAAACTCCATCACCTGATGAATATGCAATTAACCTACTTATTACCACAGAAAACATCTCCTTAGAAATACAACACAGCCACATAATTTTTGATCTGATCTTCAAAGGCTTTCTGTGGAGGAAAGTAATTTTTTCCCAATAAGATATATTATTGGAAACACAACTGTATGTAGCCAATTCTCTACATCATCTGATTTATTTTAATTAGAGGTTAGCTGCTGAATGTGATTACAGTTATAATTATTACGATACCAGTCATCCACATTTCCATTAGCATTCCACTTGATAGTTAGCAATAAGCAGAAATAAAATATTAGGACTTTTAAGAGAAGAGATTACCAATTAGTACAATTCTCCACTGGCACAAGATAATTATTAATTATGATCATCATGGTAATTATTCACCAAGTTAAATTTCACGGGGCTACCTGTGTGCAGATTCTCTCTGCACTGCATCCTGACATCAGCCTTCTTATCTGCTCTGGAAATCCTGAAGCAATATTTGTATTAAATACACAGTTGACTGAACACCAAATGGAAAGGCAGCCGCGAAGGCGCAGGATAGATCTCCATTTCATTAAAGGATCCTTTCTCTTTGTAGGGCATTGCAAGGGGAGTATGTAAAAACATATGCCTTAAGAAAGACACCTCTATTCACATAAGTGTTTGTTGATCACACAGGATAAAATTGAACCCACACCTGCCCTCCTCAGCGCGAGCTCTTCCAATTTCCTCCTGAAACTGCCATTCATATCCAACACTGACACTGTTCATTGCAAACAGAAGGCAACAAATGCCATTTGAAGATGGTTGATCACTCAAGGACTAATACCATAGAGATAAGTTAGAAAAATATCTACAGGCGTCGTGGTTTGCAACCTGCATCCACTTCCTTATGGCAGTGCTAAAATATAAAGCCATTATTTAGCAGCAGGTACATTTCTTCCATATAAATGCCTGTATACCAAACCACCGTAGGTACCACCACGTCCAGGAACCTGACGTGAAAGACGGTTTGAGGCGGTTCAAAGGAAATGCCAATGGGACTCAGGGAGAAAGACAATTTGCTGCAGTGGACAGCACTGGACTGAGATTCAGATGAGAGTCACTACTGGTCTTGATCCTGAACGTACGTGGGTACCCTCTTTAGGCAAGACATTGAACTTCTCACAGCCTCAGGTTCTTTAGTTGCATCTGGAGACAATATCTCTTTTGCCTCACTTGGGAGGCTGTCAGTAGAATCAAACGACGTGGTATATGAAATAATATTTATGAGCTATACACTGTTACACAAATATATGGTGAGTGTAAATAACTCAAAGGAAGCACATTTAACTAGACTCTTGCATGTTTCTTAAAAAAAAAAAATAATTAAGAGTATTCTGCATCACCGAGCCTACGCTTTTACTCAGTAAACAAAGGGAAAAGGCTGGCCTTGCCAGAAACGGAATTTAGGTAAGGAATTAGCGTTTCGCTCATCTCTGGATTGGGAAACGTTGAAATAAATGATAAAGCCAGGTTTTATTAGCTCACTTTTTGTGTGTTTAAAAGGAAAACGTGGAGGGCTGATGCTCTGGAAATGAAGGCTGGATGGGCTGGGGGAGTCGGTGGTTGATGGAACAGAGAACAACCTCCGAGAACCTCTTTCATACACAAAATCACATGCCCTGTGCTCTCAGGCTGCACTTCCTTACTAGGGATGCCTCTCTAGTAACTGCACCAATCAACTCGTGCTGAGTCCAAATGGGGGAAAAATAAAGTAAATTCCAAATGACTCTTTCTCATTGCTGTTCATGTTTGCTGCCAATGTTTGCTTCCATGCTTGACAACATGAGCAAAGATTTGTCTCTGGGAAGCACTCTATTTCTCCTGTTTAAATAGCTGGTGCCCTAAAGGGGACGGAGAAGAGGTAGGAGACAGCCAGTTTCTGATAGAGGGAGGGACAGCACATTTGCTCAACAAAACAAAAAATGTTTAGAATAAAGAGAAAGCAGCTAACATGGGGTTTGTTATTGCTTACCCACATTCCCGAATTGGATCAGAAACAAAGACAGACAGATATGGTTCAAATTGCCTTTGGGCATTTATCATTTTAAGTGTTTGAAAAGCTCAGCTTATATAAAATATCAGTGCTATTAAAGATTTAAAGATATAATAGTCATTTTCTCGTTAATTTAATTCTGTTACCGTTTTTTAAAAAATACCTAGCTTCTGTTCCAAGCCCAATTTCTGAAACATCTGTCAGGAAGAAAATGCTATAATATATGAATTTTTTGCCCTATGAACTGATTATTTTTAGCAGCTTTTATGAGCATAATAACAGTAATTTTAGCAGCTAATTTACCTAAAATCATTTTATTCCAAAGCCTGAAAGACCCCCAAATCAGAAGGTTCTCTTTGTCTAAAAAGTTTAATCAAAATAAATGTTTCTAGTTAGTTTTAAGAGGAAAAACTAGGGTCTCTTAATGCTCAAATATTTAGTAAGCTTTCAAGGAGGTGTAGGGGGAAGCAATCTGCCTGTCACAGGAGAGAAAAAAAAATTAAAGAGCAAGATTTTTAAATTGTACTTCTTGACATTAATAAATAACAAGAGGGAGCCAGTACCATTCTTTAACATGTGTGAGTACAATACAATAAGCAAATCTGACTCATCTGCCAGCCTGATTGCTTTGTTTAGAATTCCACTGTCAGAGGTAAAGTGAGGGTGAGGGGATTTATGTAAATTAGGCCCTTCCAAGCTGGAGAAAAGTTGGATGACTTAAAAAAAAAAAAAAACTTTTCCAAGTTTAGAAAGTTAAACGTGTTTTTCTTCCCACTTCAGTTCTGAGTAAGAGTGACTTTTAGTTCTCAGAATCGGGTTAAAAATACGATCTGGAAACCATGGCTATGGATTCCCACAGATTTTTCCAAGCTTGGAAGGTAACCGATCCGTACCTTCCCGCCTTTCTGGTCTTACCATGTGTGGGTGTTGGGACGGGAAAGAGAGGGGAAGTGGAGGAGGAGGGAGTGGATATTTGTATGAGACATTTAGTCCTGGTTTCTGTACGAGCTGAGTGGAATCAATCAGGTTAATCTAAGAAAGAAACAGTTGTTTGAAGATTATACGACATGAAGGCAGCTCCGATTTGTTTAGATTCAATCAGAGTTCCTAGGAAGGTAACAATATAGACCCTCTGAGGCCTGGAAACCTCTGTGTGGTACCCTAACATTGTGGGCATTTTTGTTTGTTTGTTTTAGAGAGCATAGGGGCGGGCACCTGATTCCCTATCCCTGTGATAACCGACTCTGGGTGTTTCACATCCCAGCTGTCTGCACTCAAATGGTGAGTTCAAGTTACTTACAGAAATTCTAGGTGCTCTATAACACTTTGCAAAGAGGGGAATGTTGCTGAGTTGACCACAGAATGGGAAGTGATAAGTTCAAATCCACACCAGTTATTGGGGAATCAGAGAGGATGCTCTTCTGGGGAAGTTTGGTGTTAGGCAATGGCTGGAGCATGACAGTGTGGTGATGGAGGTCCTTTCATGCCCCACCAGTCTCCTCCCTTCCCAGCTCCAGTCTAATCCTAGCCAGCCTCAAGCTGACCCGCTATGGGACTTGGAAGTCTTGTGAGAATGCTCTAGCCCTCATAGCAAGTGAGGGAGAAGGCGAAAGGGGGACAAGACAGGCCTGAAGAATTCAATTCCCCTCTGGAACAGTGGCCAGCCTAAAGGCTAGAAACAGAGCTCTGAGCCCATGGTTCTCAGGCTTTGTGGAGAGCAAGGGTGGCTGCTGTCCACTTGTGGTTCCAGGAATACTGGCTGATTTCCCTCATCCTGGAAAAGCTAAGCGACATGGGGGGGTACACGGCCTCTGTCTGAGACCACAGGCTTGTGGTCTCCATGACTTCTGAGCGGATGCTCCACGGGCCTACAGACATAAACGTCTCCCAACGTTCACACATTTGCTGCTACGTAAAATACTAGCAGCCTGAGTGAATTCCTGTAATAATAAAGCACCAAATTGTTAAACACTTTATTATTTTTAACATGACTTATTATCATTGTATTATTTTTTAAATGGAGTAGAATTCAGCCAGGCTATGCGCTGAATCCTCTGCCTAGATGGCTAATTTAATATCAGTTAACATTTTTCATCTGGACCTGTGCAAGAGCTAGTTTTGAGCTGAGAACTGGAGAGGTAGTATTGGGTGAGACAAACACAACTCCCCAAAAGAATGCTAAACTGGAGGACAGTAGTTTTTTAGCTGGCTGCAAAAGATTGATGCATCATCGGTGCCATGATTGTGGAGGCAATGACCCAAATGAAACTCATTTTGAAATGGAAAATACATCTGTTATATGAACTAGAAAGCACCATCAACCCACTTAAACCGTGTTTCAGCAATTTTTCTGTATATGTTGTTTAAATTATTTCACTTTCACTCATTTTGGAACAGTAGTGGGATTAAGTACAGGCTCCACATTCTGTAGATTTGTACTGGATGGTCAGTTGTAATAAATCTAAAAATTCTTAGGGAAAAATTTAAAAAGTTTTGAAAATTATAAAACAGGTTTCTTCCCAATCATATTTACTTGTTTCATAATTATGAAAAGGTATTTGATGAGTATTGAACATTGTTCAATAGCTTTGAATAGATGTTAGGAAACCATTTTTGTGAGTGCTCTCTAAAGGGTCAAATTAGCTTTATTTGAAATAATGTGACTCAAGGGGCACCTGGGTGGCTCAGTCGGTTAAGCGTCTGACTTTGACTCAGGTCATGATCTCACAGTTTGTGGGTTCAAGCCCCGAGTGGGGCTGTGTTGACAGCTCGTAGCCTGGAGCCTGCTTCAGATTCTGTGTCTCCCTCTCTCTCTGCTCTCCCCCCGTTCGTGTTCTGTCTCCCTCTCCTTCAAGAATAAGTAAACATTAAAAAGAAAAAAAAAGAAAGAATGTGACTCGAAAGACACCCCATTTTCATTTTTGACATCTTCCAGTATATCTGCTGGATATGTTAGTTACCAAATCTCAAAATGTGTTCTTTCAAAGAACCCTCCCAGGGGCATATTAAGCCTTAGGGGAGAAGTCTGCTTTTAATGATGATAAGAATTGTCACAAAAGCAAATGATCTATCATATGGACTCTCTTAGTACCAATGGGAACTAAGAAAAGTTTGTTATGTCCTTTTTGTTCATTGTAACAGACATTACTAGACGCAATAAACAATATTATAAAGACTTGTGCAATAAACTGAGAATTTTTAGGTGGTGGATGATTAAGTATATGAACATTAAAAAAGAAAAGATAATACCATTTGACCGACTGTGTTCTCATTATGTTTCAGTTGCCAGAAACTCTCAAATAAAATTTAGCTCTCTCTTTTTAATAATATGAGTTTATATTTTAAAAATACCTATTTTCCCATTCCTCTCCAATGGTTTTGATATTTTGATATTGTTTCATTTTTAATGGTGTTCATATACATGTATTATTTATTGTAATCACATCGTATCATTTTTGATAACAGCCCGGGTGTGAGCCATAAATGACCTGTCTTAGTAAATTCGTCATGCGGTTTATGAAATTCACTCTGATGACGAGGACTCTAAAGAAGTATATTTACGTGAGTGATTTTTCTTTGTATAATTTAGAAGCTCTCTGACAACACTATTGAAACATATGCTCCCCAATTTTATGACAACGTTAAAACACAAACTATATAGAAATTAATAGATAACTTTCATATTAGGCTTATGATACAATAGTTTAGAATGGTGGGTGAAAGAAAGCCAAGTCTGCACTTTGGGAGAAAATATCTGTGCTTAGCAATGCATCAGTAAAATATTTTAAGACTTGAAGTTCTGGGGAGACTTCCAACCAGAGTGGGTTTCAGGAACTCAAGTTTCAATTACCTGTGGCATTGTTGTCCATCTCAAATTGTCTCTTGAAAATCTGTGAAGCCCTTATAATATCAGAATCTATTTTGGAGGTACCTCCACTAATGTCCTATTTGGTAAACATTCTAACTTTGTGTTATATGCCAACTTTTTTCTCATCTTTGTATCTTACCTATTTTATTCCTCCTGAAATGCATGCTTGCAGACTGCTAAATCCCCTGGCACTTCCCGACAACGATAAATAGGTGGCAGATCCCATCTGGAGGCGAATAAATTATAAAACGGGAAAATGAATGACGAGTGTGAGAAAGAATGTGCCACGTTTCAGATGACTTGCATGCACCTGCATTTGTTGGGCAGGGGTGTGTGTACAGGATCCTCCTGTTAACAGATCTCCGGAAGCTCCGGGAAGCCATGGGGCCGGGCACTGATGGTGGACTCTTCAGCCTTTCCCTTTACAGCTACTTAACCCGTGGATATCCGAGCTCTTGGTTCAGTTTTGAAGTTCGGTCTCGGGCAAATATTAAACTCATATGCTTCTGTTCCCCATAATTATTTGAATCCCATCACTTGTATTGGTTTGCAGTGGGAGGGAAAAAGTCTCTGACAAAAATTCTCATCACTTCCTCCTACAGATGTGGCCAAAAATACTGTGGATTGTCACTGCTGACACGTTCCCCAGCTCTGGTGTCTAGACTGATGTTTCTCAACTTTTAATTGGCAAATGAGTCGCCTAGGGATCTTTGTTAGCATGGAGATTTTCATTCAGGATAGCTGACGGAGGCCTGGGATTCTGCATTTCTGGCAAGTTGGGGATGCCAGTGCTGCTCTTCTTTGGACTACGCTTAGGATAGCAATTGTCTAGAGTAGACTCCATTACAAATGTCCGTGGTTGCTTTGAGATTTTCCACATAAAGTGGGTTGGAACGGGTCTGAGGCTTTCTAATAGATTCAATTCCATGTGATAACGTAAAAATGTACAAAAAATTTTACATAAAAATGTAAAATTTGATGAGCAGTGGGAGTACTTCAATCTTAATAGAACTCACCTGTGATGTGAGAAGGATGTGCAAGAACGAATTTTTAAGGCCCCTAAACTTCAAAGTAAGTTGAGTCTATCACTCTAGTCCATGTGCTATATATAGATATAAGGATAAATGCATTTTTTTCCTTCTCCCCCATTTTAGCTTCTGGCTGGCTGCCAGGCTCCCCAACACTACCTTTGCCTTAGTCCGGCTGATTTGTTTAATCCGCCCGAATGGTCCTAGCTCCTTGACTCCTGCCACGATGCTGTCTTCCATTCTGTGTCATTCTATTCCTCCGTCATCTAAGGCTCAATCATCTTCTCTCACCACCACCTCCCATTGTCTACTGCCAAATCCTGCAGTCTTGGGGAACCTACCCTGCATTCCCATCCTGCATTTCTTGCTCTCATTTCCCTCCTTGTCCGGTTGAACTCAATGGCCAATCAAAAGACCACTCCCTTGCCCCTCTCCTGTTCATTACATTTGCTTGGGAAAACCACATTTTGGAGGCAAAACCTCTCAAAAATATCCAAGTCCTGATGCCAGCCATCTGTGAATGTCATCTTCTATGACAAAAGAGGCTTTGCAGACATGATTAAGTGAAAGCTCTCGAGATGGGAAGATCATTCTGGGTGGTATGAATGAACACTCAATGCAATTGCAAGTATCTTTATCCTCAGAGGACAGAGGCAGGAGGAGATCTGGCAGAGAAGGTTGAGGACTATATGATAATGGAAGCAGAAAGGCATGTGAAGGTAGCAAGGCTGCTGGTTTAAAAGATAGAGGAGGGGGCCAGAAACCAAGGAATGCCTCTGTCAAATCTGGAAAAAGGAAGGAAACAGATTCTTCACTAGGGGCTCCAGAAACAGAGTAGCCTTGCAGACACCTTGACCTTAGTCTAGTGAAACTACCTTCCAGCTTTTTGCCTTCAAAACTGTAAGAGAATCATCTGTGTTGTCTAAGCCACTAAGTTAGTGACAATTTGTTATAGCACCGATAGGAAACGATTACATTGCTCAAATCAAGTCTATGCCTACACTGTACTTACACCGGCACAGCTAAACACGGTGAGGGGCAATCACATGGTTATGCTGGCCAGTCACACCTTAAATGAAGGTCCTTGAGTGAGCCTTCAGCTCTGCTCTAAAATCCCATCATTCTAATCTTGACTGCTCATACTCTTCCATTATTTTAGGGGATATTCCATACCTCCTTTCTCCTCAACTTTCCACTGCTTCTAATCTCTTCTTTCAGCTAATGAGTTATTTCACTGAAAACAAAAACAAAAAACAGAATCAAGTAGAAATAAAGTTGAAGACCTTCAGCAAGCTTCCACCACCTTCCTGTGTCTCTGGCAGGAGACCACAAGGTTTCCCCTTGACTATAAATGAACTGTTTACACTGGATTACAGAGGATTTTGTCTGTTTTGTTTGCTGCGATATCCTCCACTGCAGAGAAGAGTGCCTGATTTACAATAGGCACTCAATGAATAATTTTTGAGTGAATGGACAAATGAATGAATGAACAATAGAATGAATGAATGAATGAGATAAGTTACAAACACTGCTCTCAAAGAAACCAATTAAGTAAATAGATGGATCCCACAAGAGTAGAAGGAGACAAGCTAGAAATATGAGCCGGGTGTGCTCTGGGGTGACAGGGAAGAGGTCAGGTGATATTTCAGGGATGATACACACACTTAGATTACACAGAAGAGTATGAGCTATTTCATGACAGTGTGCCATTGGTTTTTTCCTGCATTCCCTTGGGTCTATGTGAACACGGAAACTTCCTTTTCCCTTTTCCTTCCAGGAATGAACAGAAGATGTATGCTAATACTTGGGTTTTAGAAATGAGTGGCTTTTGCAAAATTCCAAGTATTATTGCCATATAAAGACCTTCATTTTTTTTCTGTGTGTGTATGTGTGTGTGTGTGTGTGTGTGTGTGTGTGTGTCTTGGGGTTTTAAAAATGGTGGGCAGTATTTAGAAGAGAAAGCACCAAACTTACCATCTTGGATATTCACTCTCCCCTCCCCCCCACTTTTTAATATTGAAAGTTTTTGAAGCTACACAAAAGTTAAAAAAATAGTTCAATCAATAGTCACATCCCCTTTATCTGGATTCATCAACTGTTAATATTTAGCTATATTTGCTTATGTGTATATTTACCCCTGTATATACACCCGAGCCTCTGCACATGAGCCACTGAACCATATGAAAGTGGGTGATAAACACAACATTTCACCCCTTCCTATTTCAATATGTGTCTACTAAGAGTAAAGACATTTATTAACCACAATACAATTTTCAAAAAAAATTATTGATTCAACAATATCATGTAATATACAACCTTGCATAATTTCCATTTGCCTGAAGAAAAATATCCTTTAGAGCTATTTATTTCTAATCCAGTAATGAATCAATTTTTTACTCGTTGTATTGATTACTATTTGTCTTTAGTCCATTTTAATCTGGAACATGATTCATCCCACCATTTTTATTTATTTGTTTTTTATAGCATTAGCTTTTCAAAAGAGTCCAGGTAAATTGCACTGTGAAGTGTCCCAGACTGTAGTTGTTTCCTCATATTTAGATTTAAATGTTTTTGGTAAGAACACTTTTTGGGCCCCCTGTGTACTTCTCACTGCTTCACAGAGACATATGACCTCATGCTGTCTTATTATTGATGTCACTAAGTTTTATCACTTGGTTAAGGTGACTGCCATATCTCTTTATTGTAATAATATATATTTACCTTTGAAATTACTAAGCATTCTATGGAATAAGAGTATCATTCTTGAAAAAAAGTATTTTTGGAAAATCTTTTCTATACATTGGTAATAGTAACTGTAAAACCCTGTGACCTGTAAGTGAAATGATGGTTATGTGAGTTGAGGAATGGGGACACTTCCTGAAGCCATGTATCTATGTCCTAGGTTGTTCAACTATTTTTTTTTAATTTTTTAAAAAATTTTATTTATTTTGAGAGAGAGAGAGAGAGAGAGAGACCTGGGGAGGGGCAGAGAGAGAATCCCAAGCAGGCTCTGTGCCATCAGCACAGAGCCCGATGCGGTGCTCGATCTCATGAACAGGGAGATCATGACCTGAGCCAAAATCAAGTCAGACACTTAACCAACAAAGCCACCTAGGCGCCCCTCCACTATTTTACTATTGTTAAGAATCTTTATGCCCTGGCCAACCTGGTGGGAACCCAGGTTTTCAGAAAACAATTAGGGCAATCTGAGAGGTGAGACCTGATGATGTCCCCCCTGACTCTCAGAGACATCTGTGTGAGCCCTCTTGGGTTTAGAATAAAAGCATGACTTATCCATCTGTGCCCTGGTCATCCTGAGCCAATGAGTGGCTTGTGAGGGACTATTACAAAAAGTTGCACTTTAACCAAAGTCAGCATAGCCAGAGTTTGGTGTACAGAAGAAAATGATTTGGTTTATCCTATGTCATTGATATCAGAAAGCTGGATTTTAGGAATTACTCTTTTTAGAAAATATACAACAACATTCTAGGAAAAGAAATCATCCACAGGGCTGTTATAAAAATTAAATGAGACAATGTACTTAACAACCATAGTACAGGGTTTGAGTATGTGCTAATAAGTGCTCAATGAACGTGTTTCACTAACATTGAAGTTTTTATTATGCAAAAGTGCACTAATTCTTACAAAGCTGTAAAATAACAAACATGTAATTCTGAGGAGATCTGAATCTTTCCCCTGTTTAAATATAAGCTTATGTGTAGTGGTCAGAAAAGTACACCTGGCATTTTCCTTGCCTTAACTTGGCTTACTGAATAGGTGATGTGATTTTAAGGCAAAATTTCAAAACAAATTTGCATTATTGTTTATCTAATTTACACATGGCCACACGCGTCATTCTGTGTTCTCTTCACTGTGAGATTATCAACGACTAGTTTTTTTTGTTTCTTTGTTTGTTTTTTACACCTGTGGAAATATCAAGAGAACTAATTCTGTTTCAGAAAAAATAAGCTCCTAAGAATTCTTAATTTTCTAAGCAAATAGAAAGTTGCTATTTATTTCTTAGAAAATACAGCAAGGAATCAAAACAAAGTTGGACTGTGTTCAAAGTTGGACTGTGTTAATATCTGTGTTCAAACGAGATTGGTATTTTGGGTTCTCTAAATAGTGACTAGCCTTCCAAGCAAAACAGTGCTTAGGGACTCTTGATGGGTTTGGAAGTATGTATTCTAAGTGGCTTACAGTAAAAGAAAAAAAAAATGAATCCAGGGTATATTTTGTCTGAATTAGTCTTTTGGAAGGGATTGCATGATAATGCGGATGAGGGAGAAGATACAGGCAGAGGGAACTTAGGGCCTGCTGGCCAGTGTTGTCCCCATGCTGATTCAGAGATACAGGAAGTGTCTTTCTTCTGTTGGACTCATAGAACTGGATGAAAAAACAAAACAAAACACTACATTTCCTTTTGCACCTCCCCCACCTCTTCCATGCTGTCGTTTGCTGACCGATGCTTAAAAATATCAGGGCATAAGCATATTAAGATACAGACATCAATACTGACATCCCAGTAATGTTATCTCCACTCGCTAGGAAAAGCCTGATGACATCATTGGTGTGGCTGCCCCAGATCATGTTCAGCCTTATCTCCTGAAGTCATCAGAAAGTATCAGAACTGTTTCAGTAGTTATTCTTTGAAGTAGGTCTATTAGGGAAAAAGTATATAAGTTATTCCTACTACAGTCTTGCAAATCAGTTGCTAATGAAACTATTGATGCTGTAATCTGCCTGTGTACCTAGTAATGCCTAGAAAGTTCTTGGTTTGAGAGCTCCAAAAGCATCTTCTGATGCTACTGAGATATTCAAATAAATATGCATGGGGTATTAATATGATTGATAAGGATAGCGATTTTTTTAATCAAAAATGTTTTCCTAGCACGCATACCTGCAATTAATGTAGGAGATTTCATGTGTGGGAAATCGTAGCATTTCAGGTTTTATAGCAATCAGGATCATTACTGTGACTCCCTTGGGATTTGTAAAGAATGTGTATGATGCTCAATTTGGAAGTACTGCAAAAACGTTAAAGGTGGTGATACAGTGATCTCCTAGGTCGAAAGTAACTTGGAAATTTGGAGTCTAGTTTCGAAAGTCTGTTTGGTTTTGCTAGTGCTGGGTGGTTTGGGGCCTGAGGCTATACAGAAAACTCCCAGCAGGCCAAGTAGTAAAATTTGGGTCATTATATCAAGTAGCTTCTGCTAAATAACAGGCCACCTCAAAACTTAAACTCTTAAGACAACAATACCTAGTTATTTGGCTTGAGAGTTGTGGGTCAGCAATTTAGGCTGGATTCCATGAGGCGGTTCTGCTCTTGAAGCAAGATCTCTAGTTGTATCTGTATTAGCTGCTGGGTTAGCCAAGGTTGGCTACCAGGATGGTCTTTAGCTGTGACACTTAACTTCATGGTTTCCCATTTTTTTTAAATGTCTATTTATATTTAATGTTGAGAGGAGTGTAAGGGCAGAGAGAGAGGGAGACAGAGAATCTCAAGCAGGCTCCATACTGTCAACACAGAGTCCAACATGGGGCTTGAACTCACGAACCCATGAGATCATGACATGAGACAAGATCAAGAGCCACTTAACCGAATGAGCCACCCAGGCACCCCTCCGTCGTTTCCCATTCTATAGCAGAGTAGCTTGGGTTTGTTCACAAGGCAGCAGGACATTTCCAAGACAGCAATGGAAATGCGTAAGTTATTTTAAGGCCTGGACTCAGAATTGGCACAATTACTTGCCACATGTAATTTGCCAAAGAAAATCATAAGGTCAGCCCAGATTGAAGGGGTGTGGAACTAGACTCCACCTCAAGATGGAAGACAGTGCAAAGTCACATTGTATAGTCTATGATAGAGGGAAGGGAATGTTACAACTATTGTTGCAAACCTCCATCAGGTGACTGAGGTTAGTTTGGTGGGTGATACTTGGGCTCTTTGCAGGTCTACTAACAAGATGAACATACTCTGGAGCCAACTTTCTTCTCACGATCTTCCAGGAGTAAGGAAATACCCGTGGTCCAATATCAGTCTCTTGCAAAACCCATTCATGGGTGTGGAAGTCTCGTCCTCTGAGGCAGTATAAAACAATTCATGGGTAAGATACTTGGAACAATTAAGAGTTTTAAGTTGGGTCAGGAAAGGGAAGGGTCAAAATAAGTAGTTAAGTTACACCTGAACCTAGCTAGTTCTTGGCCAACGCGTGGGGGGGTGGGGGTGGGGGTGGTGAATATGGTGAGTTGTAGTATATTCAGAAATATGAGTTAAGCTGGATGCTGCAATGCGTGATTCTCCTCTGAATCTGCAAAAAAAAAAAAAAAATGTTTCATGCTCATTTTTTTATATTTAATTTTGCCTGTAAGCCAACTAAAATAAATAGCAGTGAAGTGTAATGTTTTGAAATAATCCCATAGTTTTCAAGTGCTCTTGAAGTAGAAAGCAACAGGGCGCTATGTGCTATTCTCTACTGACTTAACACTTACTGTTTATGCTGCCTAGAATGGTTCTTTTTAATGGATACTTGGCTTGATATCCTTTTAAATTATTAAAGATTGGAGGTGCTCATTAAATGAGAGATTAAAAGAACTGGTAGACACAGCTAATTATTAGAGGCCCAAGAAGAGACATGAAATGCATTTTATCTAAGGCTTTAGTGGATTCTTAAAGTAAATGAATAGTTTAGTGATAAGCCAGTCGAAGTTAATCAATTGAGCAAAACTATAGGGAAGCTCTTTGAGTCTAGATTTGAAGGGTTTATAAGTAACCGTGGTTAGAGACTTACAGCTGCTCCTTATTTCTTTAATTTTAGACCCTTGAGCTGCTAATTGGTCAGAAAATTGGGTCCAACCTCTAGAGCTAATTATGAGTGGAGGACACTGCGTCTTTGTGGGGAAGGTCTGCATCGCTAAACATTAGCCGGTAAGAAGTTGGAGTGAATCCTTTTGTGGCACATTTGTGACTTAGAGGTTGTCGTGAATCATTCTGGAGGCAAAGCTCTGAGGAGGTGTATTTTCAACTTCCTCACTTCCTGAACTTTTCAACCTCTCGACTGCTCCTTTACCTTCCAAATCATGGGCCATGTATTATTTTTGCCTGCTTACTAAGAGGGAATGTTGGGTGTTGACACAGTCACCGTTGGCCAGTGAGATTAGTAATATGATACAGAGATTTTCACCACTTAAAAGTCACTGGTTCAACATGGCTCAGATAGGTAATGACTTACAGTTATTCTGACCTGACAGCTGTTTAGAGGCCCATTTGAAGTGAACTATTTCTCAGTTCACCTCCAGACAGGGGACATGTTGCTTCTCTGGATTGCAAAATGTCATCTCTGTTGGAATCTTACATAGCAGTGAGGCACAGGGTTGAGTCATCATCATGAAGGCTAAAATAACATGTTCCCTAGAATTAGGAACATTTGGCTGGCTTTTGTGTAAAGGTTTTGAGCCCTGCGGAAAAATAATATCGAGTTAGTTTCTCCCCAGAGTCAAAGTCACTCTACTTACAAGTTTAATACCATTAACTAGTTCAAGGCACCAGGGCAACATTTAACGCGTTACTAACAATCGATGAGAGCTTCAGATAAGATGTGTTTAATGTCCCTTTCTTGGCCTTCAACAATTAGCCACGTCTACCCTGCTTCCTAATCATTCATGTAATGAACATCTCTGATTGGAAACAAATATCTGCCAGCCACTTAAGGAGTGATTGAGGCACCACGGAAGACAGGGTTCAGAGAATTTAAATCACCAGGGACTCAGTCATTTTCAGCTTCACAGAGAAGGCACATAGTTCAAAGACAGTGGCCGAAGCAGACTGCAAAGGGAAGGAAAGAATGGAATGTCAATTAGAGAAATGGGATTGGACACACTGGTTAATAATAAAACTTTATTTAAAAACCGTGTGCATTTAAAGTGATCGTGAAAGGTAGACATACTGTTAATGGCAGTGTTTCAAGGCCTCTTCCTCTAATTGTGTGCCTGACTATACATCAAGGGCTCCGATAATCCTTTCTGTGGCATAACCTTTGTTTTCACTGATCAGTGGTTGTCATTACATCCAATGTATGCCTACTGCAAGCACTGTAATAACTTATTTCTGAATTTATATTACACTTTGTGTGATGTTAGTACAAAGGATGCAAAGATTTTCATCCACGGTGTCAATTTGTTATGTCTAATCTTTCCAAATTGTAAGGGTCAAATCTGTTATCACGGATCCGCTATCGTATGTGGGTGTCTTACCTTCGTGGCTAATCTGTACTTCTTTTGAAGGACGCACACTTTTGTTGTTGTTGTCGTTGTTACCTCTTGCCTCGCACTGCTGAAAATCGAGCTGACTCTGTGATCAACGGCGGATGAATGAATTTTTTAAGTCACTTTTGAGCTCTCTTGAGTGTAGTATCAAATTGTATTGCTATTATTGTTATTTGCCACGCAGCCCAAAGTTTAAAGCAGGAGGAAGAGACAGTGGTTCTTCTCAATCCACACCCATCCTAGGACGTGAGGCACGAGTATGGAGAGCTTGTGCGCCAGTGGATCCCAGTGTGCCATGTTTTGGCGGGCCTGTCTTTCTTGAGGTTATGAAAATTTACCAACCGGCTTAGAAATTCTATGTGCTAACCACTGTGAGAAACGAGTGCTGTAAAAACAGGCTCACGGTGAAGTCAAAGGAGCCGGGAGATCCAGCCTTAATTCTATAGTCCACGTTACTACTCCCTAGAGAGCCCAGGGGACGGAATGAAGCAGAGAATGCGTCTATTTCCAGCCTTCTGTTTCAGAGCCTGTGTTGCAGTAGGGATTATGTGCTGGGCTGAAATATGCAGCCCATACACTTTGAAGCCACCCTGATCTTCTGACACAAGTCTATTCAATTTAGTGTTTTCCTTTTTTGTATTAATGGAATGTGTTTTCAATTTCCTTTCCTTGGACTTTCCTGGGCTTCTTCTATTCATCGTTCAAAACTTTTCTCATATTTTCTTTTCTTTATTATACCTTTCCCTAGTGCTACTCAACAATCATTTACTTACTTATTTGTGTCCCGGTTAGACTTTGGATTTAACCTTTGCTGCTGTATAGACGACAGTGATTTGTAAATGTGCATTCATTTCTGTTTCTCCCAGTAGTACAAGAACTATCGGAGGGTGAAGACGAGGCCTGCAATTGTTACATCAATGCTTTCTTCTCTACCCTCCTCCTTCTCAATGGCAGGGGTGTATATGGGGCTGCACAATACCTAAGGAGCACTGTTAAATGTACTGAATTGGGGAAAAAATAAGATTTTATTTAAAACTTTCAGAGGGAACGTTGTTCAATCTTAATATCAGAATTAGCTCTTTTTCTGTTGAAAATGGTCTAGCATTGGGGTACCTGGGTGGCTCAGTCGGCTGGATATCCGACTTCAGCTCAGGTCATGATCTCACAGTCAGCGAGCTAGAGCCCCGCGTCGAATTCTGTGTTGACAGTTCAGAGCCTGGAGCTTGCTTCAAATTCTGTGTCTTCCTCTCTCTCTGGCCCTCCCCTGCTCACACTCTGTCTCTGTCTCTCTCTCTCAAAAATAATGAATAAACATTTTTAAAAATTTTTTAAAAAAAGAAAATAGTCTAGCCCTTAATAGGAATTTTTAATGTGTGTACTGCTGATCAAACTGCCATAATATATGAAATGCCTCTAACTGTGATAGTATTTGAATAAACTTCACTTGCGGATGATACAATAATGTCGTCCGTTTTCAAGGTGGTTGAAGAAAAGCAAAATTTCTAATGGACTTGTAATTCATTCAGCTGGTAGTTTATTTTTTATTTGTTATTTTTTTCAATATATGAAATTTATTGCCAAATTGGTTTCCATACAACACCCAGTGCTCATCCCAAAAGATGCCCTCTTCAATACCCATCACCTACCCTCTCACCCCCCATCAACCCTCAGTTTGTTCTCAGTTTTTAAGAGTCTCTTATGTTTTGGCTCTCTCCCACTCTAACCTCTTTTTTTATTTTTTCCTTCCCCTTCCCCATGGGTTTCTGTTAAGTTTCTCAGGATCTACATAAGAGTGAAAACATGTGGTATCTGTCTTTCTCTGTATGACTTATTTCACTTAGCATCACACTCTCCAGTTCCATCCACGTTGCTACAAAGGGCCAGATTTCATTCTTTCTCATTGCCACGTATTACTCCATTGTGTATATAAACCACAATTTCTTTATCCATTCATCAGGTGATGGACATTTAGGCTCTTTCCACAATTTGGCTATTGTTGAGAGTGCTGCTATAAACATTGGGGTACAAGTGCCCCTATGCATCAGTACTCCTGTATCCCTTGGGTAAATTCTTAGCAGTGCTACTGCTGGGTCATAGGGTAGGTCTATTTTTAACTTTTTGAGGAACCTCCACACTGTTTTCCAGAGTGGCTGCACCAGTTTGCATTCCCACCAACAGTGCAAGAGAGTTCCTGTTTCTCCACATCCTGTCCAGCATCTATAGTTTCCTGGTTTGTTCATTTTGGCCACTCTGACTGGCATGAGGTGATATCTGAGGGTGGTTTTGATTTGTATTTCCCTGATGAGGAGCGACGTTGAGCATCTCTTCATGTGCCTGTTGGCCATCCGGATGTCTTCTTTAGAGAAGTGTCTGTTCATGTTTTCTGCCCATTTCTTCACTGGATTATTTGTTTTTTGGGTGTGGAGTTTGGTGAGCTCTTTATAGATTTTGGATACTAGCCCTTTGTCCGATATGTCATTTGCAAATATCTTTTCCCATTCCGTTGGTTACCTTTTAGTTTTGTTGATTGTTTCCTTTGCTGTGCAGAAGCTTTTTATCTTCATGAGGTCCCAATAGATCATTTTTGCTTTTAATTCCCTTGCCTTTGGGGATGTGTCAAATAAGAAATTGTTGTGGCTGAGGTCAGAGAGGTCTTTTCCTGCTTTCTTCTCTAGGGTTTTGATGGTTTCCTGTCTCACATTCAGGTCCTTTATCCATTTTGAGTTTATTTTTGTGAATGGTGTAAGAAAGTGTCAATACTACCCAAAGCTATCTACACATTCAATGCAATCCCAATCAAAATTGCACCAGCATTCTTCTTGAAGCTAGAACAAGCAATCCTAAAATTCATATGGAACCAAAAAAGACCCCGAATAGCCAAAGTAATTTTGAAGAAGAAGACCAAAGCAGGAGGCATCACAATCCCAGACTTTAGCCTCTACTACAAAGCTGTAATCATCAAGACAGCATGGTATTGGCACAAAAACAGACACATAGACCAATGGAATAGAATAGAAACCCCAGAACTAGACCCACAAAAGTATGGCCAACTCACCCTTGACAAAGCAGGAAAGAATATCCAATGGAAAAAAGACAGTCTCTTTAACAAATGGTGCTGGGAGAACTGGACAGCAACATGCAGAAGAATGAACCCAGATGATAGTTGAGAAGCTACTCATGTGATAAATCTATCATAAAGTAGTTTTGGAGGATGAATAACTAAACTAAGTATATGCCTGAGGGTGCCTAGGTGGCTCAGTCATTAAGCTATGGACTCTTGACTGTGACTCAGGTCATAATCTCATGGTTCATCAGTTTGAGCCCTACTTGAGGCTCAGTGCCAACAGTGCAGAGCCTGCTTGGGATTTTTTCTCTCTCTCTCTCCCTCTCTGCACCTCCCCTGCTCATGCACACACACTCTCTCTGTAAATAAATAAATAAACTTTAAAAAATTTTTGAAAAAGGATATGCCTGGTAGAAAGGGAGATTGGATATTTAGGAAAAAGGCCTAGAAATGGGGTGTTTTCATTGCCAGATTCACTCCATGTTGTGTTAGGAAAGCAATGCATGGAGTTCATAGGCTTGATTCCCACAAGTCTGTGGTGTCTTAATGTGTCTTAATGACATGTTGCTGTTCCAGGTGTGGTCCTCTGGGCCTTCGGCATGTGTATTGCCTGTTGAAAATACAGCCTCTAGGGTCCCACCCTACACCTTTGCAACAGCATCTCCATTTTTTTTTAACTTTTGTTTATTTATTTTTGAGAGAGAGAGCACAAGCAGAGGAGGGGCAAAGAGAGAGAAAGGGAGAGAGAGAATCCCAAGCAGGCCCCACCCTGTCAGTGCAGAGCCCGATGTGGGGCTTGAACTCACAAAGGGTGAGAGCATGACCTGAACCAAAATCAAGAGTCAGATGCTCAACCAACTGAGCCACCCAGGCGCCCCTAGTGGCTCCATTTTAACAACAATCCCAGGTGATTCACACTCACATTACAGCTGACTGGCACTTTTATTAATATATGTCATTGTGATATGCATGATGGTTACCGGAGATTAAGTCCACCTGAAAAAATAATTAATTGCTGTTTTCTTCCAGGAAAAGAGATGACATACATATTTAACACAACAGCTTTCTTGATGCCTTTTACTGGAGTAGCAGTAAAATATCTGAAAATCAGCTTATATCTTCTGAATTTATTGTGAACTGACAGAGAAGCAAAAGAAAGGAAAAAGAAGAATACCAAGTAGTCCAGTTAAAATAGCAATTTCATTTCATTCTGTCAAGGAGTGACTTTTTCCTTTTTTTTTTCTTTTTAAGTTTATTTATGTTTAAGAGAGAGAGAGAGCACATGCGTGAGAGCGGGGAAGGGGCAGAGGGAGAGGGAGAGAGAAAATCCCAGGCAGGCTCTGCATTGTCAATGTGGAGCCCAATGTGGGGTTCGATCCCAAAAACCGTGAGATCGTGACCTGAGCTGAAATCAAGAGTTGGACGCTTAACCAACTGAGCCACCCAGGTACCCCAAGAAGTGACTTTTTCGATCAAAAGTTTGAAAAACAGAATGTTTATAAAAGTTTGCTAACACCATTAGTTTAGGTATTTTAAGCGGCCAAGCAGTACTGCAGAGAAGGAACATTAGACTTTTGCTCTGCATAAAAAGTCCTGCTCCAGGAGCAGCCAGTTGTACTGGATCCTCTGGGAAACTGAAGGAGTTTGACACCTGAGTGTCTTTGACTGACTTCCACCATGGAACGAATGGCCCAGTTACATCACGTTTTCCTTCTATGAAAAGATAGGATAAAATAGGCAGAGAGGGAAAGGATAGGAGCTGAGATCCCTGGCTGTGGAAAAACACAAATTTTGGAACAACGCTGGGAGTGTCTGACCACAGCAAACCCCCTCAGGGAAAGGTTCCTCTTAAGAATGTTAACAGATCCCCCCCACCTACTCCCCTTGAGGTTCCCCTCAGCTATTTGACAAGAGACCCAAGTATAGCCATAGGCCACCCCTCATACAATGAAAACGAGCCAATCAGAAATGGACCACCCAGCACCTAGAGCTATCAAGCCAATAAGGGTAGAACCTGAGAAGGAACATCGGGGAAGGGGAGGGCTGACCAGAACCTTATGAAACAAGGACCCTCGCCGACTGTCCCTGGGCATTCCCTTTCGAAGGTCCCCTCTCTGTAAAGGGAGCTTTCCGTGATGCTTCCTTTCTAGTCCTATATTCTAATAAAGTTTTGTCTGTTGCTCATTTTGTGTCTGCCTCTTTATTCCTTGAAGCTGCGAGACAACAAATCCCAGGTATTGCAATAAAAAAAATCCTGCAACACTTCTGGTGTCCTGTTACTTTCATTCAGATTTTATCTGGATCCCAGATGGAAGAAGTATCCACGTAGTTTCCTAGAAACAAGCCATGGTGGACAAAATAGAAACCAAGAATGGACTCAGTGGGGGAAGCTGGTGTCGTCTACCTTCTTCCTGTTTTCCTTTCATCTTGCAATGTTTAAAAAAATGGAGTTCCGTGCGATGACTTTATCCACATTGTAGGATGGGGGCGGGGGGGGGGGGGGCACCAGACAGTATGATTGTAGGCCCTGTCAAACATGGTTCGTACCAAATGCTCAGGCCAAATATAAACATGGTCGGTTTATGACTTTTCAAGAACCAAACCCATGATTGCAAGCCTGCTAGATGCTGACTGTTGTACAAGTAGTTCCATTCCCTGCTGGCAGCTCAAACAGCTTTCTCTGGAAAGTCCTCTTGGCTAAATAGTTGTGTTTCCCCGCCCCCCCCCCCAAGTCAATCAAACACACAGAACTCTTGAGGTTCAGCTGGCTACTAATGTCCACAACTGGCCCCATTTAATTGCAATAATGGGGATTTACTCTCCCGCTATTCTGAGGGATGGTTTTATCTACTGGGAAGCAGAGACCCTTTTGTGCAGCAGCAAAATATTAATATCTCACTATGCCCTTTTCCTTCCCCTTCCCTCCCAGGACCTGGAGCATAAGATCAGATCAACTCAAATATCTTGGAAATAGTGCTTTCTACTGGCAGTTATTTATTTTGTTCATTTTTTTTTAAAGTGACCTTAATTTTTTCCTTCCTCCTTGTGGCACTAACAGCCTGGAGCACAGAGAAATACAAACCCATCCCAACACACATCCGGACATTGGCTTCTCAGGCCTTATGTGTGTCTTTTTGACTCTTTGGAAATTAATTAAGAGATGTTGTTTTCAAAGTGCTTTTTTTTTTTTTCCCAGAGTTTCTCAAATATTTAAACAATTTTTACGCATTTAAAAAAAATGTCCCCTTTCTCTCTGTTTGTAATAAGATTAATTATGTGAGGTGCACCGCTGCTTATCCCCATGAAAGAAAATCTAAAACGAGGGATTTCAGCTTCAAGAAGGCTATTTTGTCCTGTTTCCGATGTTCTAAAGGGATTAATTTACCATATCGTATAGCCCTGGAAGACTGTGATAATTGAAAACATCCATATTCATTGCATGTTCAAAGGGATCTGTCTGACTTTGTAATGTAAAAAGTGCATTTTTAACCTGAACGGGGACCTGCGTCCGCTATTGCTTAATCCTATTAGTCCCAACAGTTCCAAAGCTTTAGTGTATAATCATTAGCTCGCGTTAATCCTGAGACATGCCTCCAGCCTCAGCCTGTCAGAAGGAATCCCTGCAGGGAAAATGTGGAGGCGCTGATAGCACAACACCAACTAATCTTATCTTAAACGCTAGCAGCAGCCTCTATCTGTGATAGCCAGGGAATTAAAAACAAATTTTTTCTGGGTATTGGATAGCAGGGTGTTCCTCATTCCCCACCCCCACCTCCCCATCTCTCTCCCTCATCCTCTCTCTCTCCCTCTCTTGCTCCCTCCTCCTCTCCCCCTCCCCCCTCCCCCCCCTCCCCCCCCCCCCCCACCCGTGGGCCCTTTCCTCAGCTCTAGTTTCCCTAGATTCTTTGTTCAGGTCATGCTAGGGATGGCAACAAGGATGGATGGAAAGGGGGTGGTGGGGAAAGAAACTTAAGATACTCGCTGTTTCCCCAGTGAAGCTCTTTGCTTAGTCACCTAGGATACTTGCCAAGTCTGCCATCATTTGTCGTCCTTGACGTCATAAAGCCAAGCCCTCTCTGTGTTCTCTGCGGCTCTGGATTATAATATAAGATGACAAAATGTGTCTTCTAGTTGTCACCTTCTTCCATGGCATGGCTTCCTGACAGTCTGAGATCTGGGTCCCCGGGTGCCTACAGAAGCTTGCCTGAGTAGAGAAGTAAACTGCCATAGATAGAGTGGTAGGGAGTGAGACCATTATGGGGGGGGGGGGGGGGGGGGGGTGGGGGGGGGGTTGGGAGCTGGAGACAGTGTGGGTTTGGGGGTTGTGCTAAGAGGTCTATGAAAATGTTATCCCCAAGTGGAGGATATTTCAGACCAGAGCAGACCATGAGTAAAGGGGACGTTCGCTTTGGAAGTGGAGATTTTTCCAGATGCGAGAAAGAATATTTAGTCATCTATGTACCAAACATTAGTTTAGGAATTACTATGTGTCTATCATGGGGACTCTAATAGTGAATGTGGTCCCTGCTCTCACAGCACCCGGAGTGGTGGTCTAGGAACTATTAATTAACCCTGAACAAAGAAAAAGTAGGCACATAAGTCAGTGATTACAAACTGTGATAATTACTAAGGCGCTCCATATTCTGACATCTGTTTGCCTGGATGTTGCAAATTCAGTGTGGTCATCAGTAAAATGTCTCCAGAGGAGCATGTTGGGAGTTCTGTGGTCCTCCTTTTCATACGATTTATTAAAGTTTAACTACTCGCCTGGAGATAGCCAGAGGGTTACACTTTCCCTCTGCCCCTCTAAGTTTAATTAAAATAGTAATTAAAATTTAGAGGCGTTTCTCAATTCAGGCGTTTTGGCAACATGGCTTAGATATGATGCAACTGATATTTCAAGAACACAGTTTTACTTATGCTGGTGTTTCCCATCACCCGATGGATCTCATGCCATTGATGGTGTGCAGGATGAACAAATGTTTTATTTTAATATTTATAGATTTTCTATTAGAAGCCCCTTCTATTTATGACAGTGATTTGAAGTTTCTCTTTCAAATCCATTTACACTAAAAGACAATGAACTCTTTTAAAAATATGAAATGAGTAATAAATAGGCTAGGGCTTGTAAATAGAGGGCAAAAATCATGATTCTGGTACCTGCATGACTTAATGTATGAACAACTATAATACGGAACTACTGGTGTTTCTAATGCAGTAAGGATTGGTAACTATCCAGCCATAGCTGTGAAGACAAGAGCCGTTGCACCTGCTGGAGGTTCATCAGGGAAAAGTGTTCATTCAACTAGAGTTTTCAGTTGTGAGCTGTGTTGCAAGTTAGTTGCCTAGACAAGACACACGTTAATGACAATAAAAAGCAGATTCTTGGATGTGTAAATTGAAGGGTAACGGAGAAATAAACATTTTCATCCTGGTCAATTCTGATGGACTCATTTGTTACATTTAGTTTATGATAGCAAAACGCAACTGTATATCGAACACTTTATTATTATTATTATTATTATTATTACACTCCTAATGGGGAAAAAAAAAGTTTTTATCCAGCTTCTAAGCAATCCCTTTCCACTCACTGATATTATTGTCTTTAGGACAACTATAAAGTTATAGCAGAACACAATGTACAAGAATGTCTTTGACGCAAATCATCACATCATTTGTTTCTTCGCCTCTAGGAACATGTCAAGAGAATTACCTGCAATTAGATTTAAGGTGCTATCTGGACAAGAATCACCAAATAACCAATCTTAATTTTTCATTTTTGATTTCCTCATAGATCATTACTTTGCTACTCCATTGAAAGGGACTCCTTAGAGTTTATGAAATTAAAAATCTGAAAGTAGATTGATTCAGCCAATCAGACGCTAAGCCACTCAATCATCTGATACTTTTTCAGTATGGTGCCTGCCGGTGCCTTGTTAGAAAGTGTGGAAACACGAAGATGAATTGGGCTTAGGATCTCCCCTCCAGGAACTTACCCTTTAAAGGAGGAGAGGTGATATATACACATCTACTTTTTATAAAAGCGTAGAAAGTATAAAAACAGGAAGTTTGAGGAAGTTGATACGTATCACTGCTGCCAGCTAGAGAGACAAGGAAGCGTTCCATGCCAGTGGTTTCCAACCCTGATTGCACACTGAAACATTGGGGAGCACTCAAAAGTATCAACGTCTGAGCCTCACTCCCAAAGACTCTGACTCAAGTGGTCTAGGCAGGGTTCAATCATCACTAGTTTTTAAAAGCTCCCTAAGTGATTTTAATGTGCAGCCAAGGATGAGAACCACTGTTCTAACCACTTATCAATAAGAACTGGGTGGTTTTTAAATATTTTATGTGTAAAATGTCCTATTTCTGATGAAAAAGAAAATGTCTTGATGGAACAGCTAACATAGATTTTGTATATATCAGTGTTGATATGGATCGATGCATTTAAAATATTTCATCAAACAAATGTTTTCCTTTGTGAGATTTTTTTTCAAAGTATGTATATATATATATATATATATATATATATTTTCAAAGTATATTTTAATTATAGTAATCAAAGACTTGGTTCCTACAAGGCACTACATGCAACGGTATCCATTAGTACATTGACTTAAAAACATCTTGCTTATTTACAATGGATACAGATTTTATCTACCTTTAATTGTGATAAAGAAACAAAGTCGTAATATTCCTTCAAAACTCTAAAAGTTGATCAATGTCCTTTGGAATTCTTTCAACTCTAGTTTTTCTTCCCTACAGAATTCTCTGCCCTTCACAAAGGTCTAGGGCCTAATTGTCACAGAGGAAAAACACTGTCATAAATAGCTTTGGAGGGAGGACCTGTTCTGAAATTTACTCATTGTAATGGTAGAGTATTTCAAAAACTATCTCGAAATTATCAAATTGGCTTGCTTACTTTCTGTTGGCCCGATCACTCCTATGAAGAGAAATTTGGATGCTGGGAGCAAATGCTGCCTAATGGAAATACTATGAAAAATATCTCTTATTTTCTCCTAAGGGCTCCTCATTAAGCAGAAAGCTTCCTGAGAACTCAGCCTCCAGCGTTCTGGAGAAACTAATGCAATGCTCCTTTCGAAATTGTCTAGTTTATTCTTTGTTATAGATATTCTTCAACTGTGCAAAACCTGGTTCATCTAAATTAATCTAACTCCACTTCCTTAGTAGAATTGGAAGGGCACTCAAGACATCACCAAATCTAAGCATGACAGTCCATAAGTCATGTAATGCAAGCTTATTCTACTTAAAAAAAAAAATTGTTTAATGTTTATTTATTTATTTAATGTTTATTTGTTTATTTAATGTTTGTTTGTTTGTTTTTTGAGAGAGAGAGACAGAGCATGAGCAGGGGAGGGGCAGAGAGAGGGGGAGACACATAATCCAAAGCAGGTTCCAGGCTCTGAGCTGTCAGCACAGAGCCCGATGTGGGCTCTAACTCACGAACCGTGAGATCATGACCTGAACTGAAGTCGGATGTTCAACCGACTGAGCCACCCAGGCTCCCCAAGCTTATTCTACTTTTTAAAATCTAGGCAATAATCCATCAAGAATGAATGATTAAATGCATGACTAGACATGAAAGTTACCAGGACCACTACGTAGTTGCCTTTCCCAATAGGATAAGTATTTCATTACTTATCGTACTCTTTGTAGAAACAAACAATAGTTTGTCAACAGCTCTTCTATGACTTCCATTTTCAGGACAAGGAATTGAGGAGAAATTGTTTTTTTAAGATTTTTTTTTTTTTTTAAGTAATCTCTAGACCCAACATGGGGCTCAAACTCAACCCTGAGATCAAGAGTTTCAGGCTCCAACTGAGCCAGCCAGGTGCCCAATTGACGAGAGAGATTTGCTCCTCCTCCAAAGAAGGCAGAAAAACTCACTTCTGGGGTATCCTAAGGAACCAATCTAGGTCCAAATATTGGGAAAGTCATATAGGTATGACATTTTAGAGGATTGAGGCAGAAAAAGAATTGCCCACCAGGTTCTATACAGTTACCCGGTATTTCCCAGTCTGCTTGCAGTTAGGAAACAGTAATGTGACCAGTTTGGGGTCAGGAAAATTTGAATATGTGTGTGTCAGTTTCAAAACAAAGGAGTAAAAAGCCCAGGAACAATTTCCAATCTTTCTTTCTTTCTTCCCCTAAAATGGCAGCTGAGAAGGCTGTACGTTCCAGATGGCCAATCCCAAGAAGGTGGCCCTCTGTGTGACAGGGTGACTGGAGCAAAGCTCCTCCCTGTGTCCTCTCATAAACCAACATGGATCACATAGTGTGTCTGAGGAATATTAAACTATGGAGAAGGGCGCTTGGGTGGCTCAGTCGGTTAAGGGTCTGACTTCAGCTCAGGTCATGTCAGCTGTGCTGACAGCTCGGAGCCTGGAGTCTGCTTCTGCTTCAGATTCTGTGTCTCCCTCTCTCTCTGTCCTTCCCCTGCTTGTGGGTTCCCTCTCTCTCAAAAAATGAATAAACATTAAAAAAAAAATTGAAACCATGGAGAATTTTGTGTTTTTGCTACTGCAGCATAGCCTAGTTATCTTGATTAATACAGTCAACGACGCTGTCACAGTAATCTTAACTAATCCTGGCTCTTCTCTGCATTAAATGACTCTTAACTCTGTATAGCTTTTTTTCTTTTTGGGAATCCTATCAAAAACAACAACCACTGCCATTAATAGCTACCACCTCCCTTTCCCTTGAGCGAAGCCCCAGTTCGCTGCGGGAGAGACTACAAGGAAGCTGAGAGAGAGGTCTGTCTGCTTCGTGTCCAAGGGAAGCATGTTGCTAATGCCCTTTCTGGGCTTGAAGGAAATAATTGGACTCATTAAGTTGCTTTTCTGTCTTCTTTTCCTTAGTCTAAATAACCCTTAGGTTAATTAGACATGGTTTCTATCCTTGGGAAATTTTTCTGTATGGGGTTAGTGATGGAGAGAATAGTCATAAATTCGGTAATTAAATTTTCAGTTTTACAAACACTAAATAATGGCCAACTACCTGGAAGGTGTTGTGAAAAACAATAGCCCTTGTGAAGCTAATATCTTGCATCAATAATTCTGCAAATAGTAGGTTATTACTGAGATGCTTCTGTTCGAGTGACAGAATGGTAAGTTCCAGCTTGTGTCTGGCCAAATGTGCTGATGGTCAACAGGCAGGACCATGTAGTGTGGTTCCTTCTCAGCCCTGGCTGCACAAATATCTGGGGTTGTTTTTAAAAGTACTGTTGCCTGGGCCTGATCCCAGATCAACTGAATAAGAATCTTGGAACCATTTTAATGTCCAGCAGGGTTGGGAACCACTGGTGAAGTGGACACAACAGTAGACTGGAGTCAGAGTCTGAACTTTGATGCTCTTTTCATTAGCTATGTAACTGCAGGCAGAAAATGCAGTCTCTCTCTCTCTGGATTTGGAGTTTCTCACCCATATAATACGTATAATAATATTCTCCTTTCCTAGCTCCGCATATTGTTTTGACACCAAAAAAGGGAAAAATGTATGTGGAAGTACTTTGTACACTATGAAAAGTAAGACCATAACATTTTCATTATTATTATTATTATAGACTCGTGGATATGACTCAATCCCACGCCTAATCATTTTATTGAAGTAGTAAGAAATAGGTTGACTAAATGAACATGTTAGTAAATTATCCACCTGACTATTAGAATTCAAGAAGAAATCAGAAACCCAAATGGAGTGACTTGGCTGGCAGACAACTCCTTCCTTCTGCTCAGATGTCCGTGTCTGTAGAAAGACGAGGCATTACAACATTTTTTGATGAATTACAATTCTTTGGTTCCATTCTGGGCACAGCAGAAGTACTGGTAAAGTCAGAATTGCTGTTGTCTTTGTGAGCTGATTCTTTCCACTTTTCTTGAGGTCTTTCCTTCCTCAAGAAATGTGCGCCTAAATCAGACTGGTCTGTTCAACCCCACAGAGGGCAGAGGTGGAATAAGGGTGTAGAATAGGTGTGTACTTCCATCAGGACCTAAGTTTGAGTCTTGACTCTGCTATTTGCTAGTTCTGTGAACTTGGGTATCTTATGTGACCCTCTTGAGCTTATCAAATCTTTATTGAGTTCCTATTATTACCAGACACTTGCTTAGAGAAGAAAAGACCAGTATCAAAAAAGAATACCTCCTCGGTGCACCTGGGTGGCTCAGTTGTTAAGCGTCCCACTTTGGCTCAGGTCATGATCTAGCAGTTCATGGGTTTGAGCCCTGCGTTGGGCTCAGTGCTGAGAGCTCAGAGCCTGGATCCTGCTTCAGATTCTGTGTCTCCTCCTCTCTCTGCCCCTCCCCTGCTCATGCTCTGTCTCTCTGTCTCTCAATAATAAACAAACGTTAAAAAAAAAATTTTTTAAAAAATAAACATTAAAAAAATTTTTAATTAAAAAAAAAAAAAAAGAATTTACAGTCCAGACAGGAAAGACCAACAAGCAAAGGGACAATAATTTTTACCTTCAGTGTTTTGTAATTAAGTTAGCCCAGTGCCTGGCAGAGAAGCTGTTCAATGAATGGTAATAAATATTGTCATTATTCGTCGTCTTGGGTGTGCCAGAGGCACAAGCCAAGGGACATGAACTAAGCCCTCTGCCTAAGCAGGTCAGGCAGTGGTGAAATGTTACTTTTCTATACCTTTGCCCCTGGCAGAGCTCTGTGTGGGCTAAAGGAAAGCAGCGAGCTCTTCTGAGTTCAGAAAGACCTTGAAAACCTCCCCTTGACCTCAGCTGTCCCTGCTGGCAGAAGATCAGACTCATTCTAAAGCAGATCTATGGTTTTGGGTTTTCTCCAGGACTGACAGGACACAGTTCCAGATCACTATTTGAGAACTCATCCTGGCCAGCAGTGAGCTTGCCTGGGTTAGCCTCAGGAACACCCTGGCTTCCCTAGAGAATCGCCCAACCAAAATACCTGGGAGCTGGGCCAGACTCCCTCAGGCCTTTTCTGGTCTTGCTGGGGAATCAGTTTTGAGCCAGAACCCATTC
Source organism: Panthera uncia (assembly GCF_023721935.1). Taxonomy (NCBI): domain Eukaryota; kingdom Metazoa; phylum Chordata; class Mammalia; order Carnivora; family Felidae; genus Panthera; species Panthera uncia. The sequence goes on from NC_064807.1 coordinate 20,821,094, forward strand.
CATGGTGAGAGCTGAGTACAGGATCATCCAAACATTAGCAGGCTCTTTCAACCATGGCTTTCCTTTGTGATTTCGTTACATCCAAATTAATAGAACTTTTTTTTTTAATCACAGAGATTGTGCATGTATTAAGAAAATCGTAACGTCTGACCATTCGTTTTATTTGTTTATTTAAAAAAATTTTAATTCCCGTATAGTTAACATTTCAAATGAAGGACATATACATTTCTAGATCCGTGAAATTAATTAATGGCATTTTACCGTGAGATCAGAGGACAGAAGATTCTGCCAAACTCGAGCTTGAATTTGCTCGTCTTCTAGAACTTAAAGATGTTCATAGTTTAAAGAAAAACAAAAGGAAAAGGAGAAAAAATCCTCTCTAATAAAAGAAAAATTGAGATACAAGTTAAGGCGGAAGAAGAGATTTTTTATGTGGTCCCTCCCCCTTTTTTTTACGCTAGTCAAGTGAAGCAGTGGGATTACTTTTCCCATTTCCTGGTCTGACCTCAAGCACACCCATTCATTTGTTATATAGAGACAGTTAACTACATCACCATCAGCTCATCATGGTCTAGAGATTTGTTCATTTAAAGGACTGTCTTTTACTGTAGCTAATTAAGAATGCATGGGGCACCTGGGCGGCTCAGCCTATTAAGCAGCTGACTCTTGATTTTGGCTCAGGTCATGATCTCATGGTCCCTGAGTTCAAGCCCTGAGTCAGGCTCTGTGTGAACAGTGCAGAGCCTGCTTGGGATTCTCTCTTTCTCTCTCTCTCAAAATAAATAAAGAAACATTTAAAAAGTTGTTTTTTGTTTGTTTGTTTTTTAAAGAATGCATCAAGGGTCAAAATCCTGGTGTACGTTCAGTGCAGAGCCTGCCTGGGATTCTCTCTCTCCCTCTCTCTCTCTCTCTCTGCTCTTCCCCTACTTGTGCTCTCTCTCTCTCTCTCTTTCAAAATAAATAAATAAACATTAAAAAAGTTGTTGTTGTTGTTGTTGTTGTTTTAAAGAATGCATCAAGGGTCGGGGCGCCTGGGTGGCTCAGTCAGTTGAGCGGCTGACTTCAGCTCAGGTCCTGATCTCACAGTTCCTGAGTTCGAGCCCCGCGTCGGGTTCTGTGCTGACAGCTCAGAGCCTGGATCCCGTTTCGGATTCTGTGTCTCCCTCTGTCTGCCCCTTCCCCGCTCATGCTCTGTCTCTCTTTGTCTCTCAAAAATGAATAAACGTTAAAAAAAAAAAAAAAAAAGAATGCATCAAGGGTCAAAATCCTGGTGTAGGTTCTGAGCAGTTTAAAGAGAAGGGTTGCCTCTATGGAATCACCAGCCACAGCCTAGCCCCCCTTTACCCGCTTCTCAGTAGAGATGGCAGCTGGAAACCACACCAACTTGAGCTATTTAGGGCTGTGACATACGTGTGGTGAGATCATCTCAATAGTCTGCTTCTATGTCAGAAAAGCTGTAAAAGTGTTCAAATCAAAACAGTGGCGTTTGGTTGAGGATGTTTCCCCTTCTCTCCCTGCTCATTTTTCATCTTCCCAGAGGGCTCCCCTCCCCCCTACTCCCCCCCCACCCCCCCGCTCTTCTTCACTCCTCTCACTAGTCTCCCTTCCTGACAAGCAGGAGTGCCTCCACCGGGCCAATGCATCAAGCGGTGACACCGGCAGGGGCTCGTTCCCTCCGACAGACGTCAATGTAAATGGCAGGAGCAGATTTTGAGGCAGGGGTGAGGGACGTGAACGGAATTAGTCATCATTACCCTGAAGCGACGTGGGCTTGCTGTGGATGTTCCCTCATCAGGCTTCTCATGACTGTGTGCCCGGAGGATCACCCCCATCACTCTAAACAGTCGTGACACAGACGATGTACGGGTTAAAATGATGAGCAGGAGAGACAGGCCTATCCCAAAGTAAATAGACGGAATTAGAGGCATTACAACAGTTAATATGTCAGGTCCCTGTTGGGAGGCCGGAGATCCTGTGTGGTCTCTTTTCCCTGCATATTGAAATTGATTGTGCCTCGGGCCCTGGCAGGGGGAGCGGGGGAGGGGAGCCGCCGATTCATCCTTCCAGTCACATGGATCAAAGAAAGCAGACAGTGTTATGTGGAATTATTTGCTCTGAAGGTGCAGGGAATAGAATTTAATAGAGCAACGGGGTATAATGAAAGAAGCCATGAGTCTTAGCCAATGTCTCCCTGGGCCACACCATCCGAGGAGTATAAATTAGATCATGCTCTTACCCAAATCATATTTCTCTGGCTCAGCCCTATCTACAACCACAGGAACTATACTCTCTGTTTCTCCCTCCTCACCTGGCCAAGTGCTTTTAGGAGACCGCAGGGGATGCTTGCCGTGCGTTTGAACACAGCCCTCTTGGCCACCATATCTGAGGCTCTCCTTCCCCCCTCTCCCCCTTTCTGCTTACTGTGCTGATGTCTGTCAGCGAGACAGCCAGCTCCTAAGCCAGTCCCTGAGGTCAAGCACGAAGGGAATCTTGCCACCGGGATGCTGCGGGCAGCGGCCCCGTTGCCTATAATGCCACACAGAGTCTCAAGTTACTGCTCAAGTGCCTGGCAAGAACACTTTTAATCCAGTCGGTTCCTTCTTAAACTCAAAGCAAATTCGATGCCACGGTGACTCCAATGGAAGTGATTTTTTTTTCTACTTCCTCATTACGGTTTCTACCCACTTGCATGAATCCATAGTGACTGAGTCAGAGGATGGGCTGGGGAACGGCCGCTACCTTGGGTCAGGTTCTCCAGGAAGCAGACACAGAAGATTTGTGTGCAGCATGTGTGTTTGGGGAGTGCTCAAGACCGCGGCTTGTGTGAGGGGAGATAAGGAAGCCAGCCTGGGCAGAGAGGTAAGGTAAATTGTCCTGCAGCTGCAGTAGAGGCCTCTTCCAACGACATCGGTGGATCTGGAACTGGGCCAGCCCTTCAGAGATGTCCCCAGCTGAGGCAAGGAGCTGGGGATTTGTACACACCCCCCATGATGCAACCCACTGAAGGTTGGTGGTGCCAGGCAAGAAACGGAAACTTGGGGGAGGTGATCCTTTTCAGTTGAGGGCAAGTTCCAAAGAAAGATTCAGCTGGGGGTGGTCTGTAGCCAATGACTTGTGCAACCGGGGAAAATAAGCACCTTGGCCTTGAAGGGGGATCTGGCCAGTGCACATTCGCTCCCCCCTTCTTCCTTTTCTTCTAGATTTTTTTCTTGACCTTGGCCCTACACGTCTCCTTGGGCCGACTTATTTTCTCTTTTTAACTATGTTTTAAATGTTTATTTATTTTTGAGAGAGAGAGAAAGGGAGACAGGATCCGAAGCCTGTTCTATGCAGACAACACAGAGCCCCAGGTGGCGCTCCAACTCATAAACTGTGAGATCATGACCTGAGCCAAAGTCGGACGCTTAACCAACTGAGCCACCCAGGAGCTCCTGAGCCAAGCCTCAAATCCCTGGCAGGCTTTCTCCTCAACTCCCTTTGAGTCATCGGATAAATGACTGTTAATGCTCATCCTGGGACCACTTATACCATCCCAGTGTGAGCAGAATAAGTATGTTTCATTAAGTCTCAGAAAGTAAAGCAAGAGGCTCATATGACACAAAGAGTGTGAGACCTAGGTCTGAAGCTCTGGGCTTCCCTCTGCCTGTCCCGACTCTTAGGTGACATTGAAAATCACTTCACACCCCTAGGCTGTTAAATTCAAGTTAGGCTACCTGGCTGCTAAGGTCCATTTCAGCTTTAGATTTTTCCAACAATAGGCTCGTGTGGACATCAAAGAGGCAAATGGTGTGCTTTATCTCTTGGAGGACATTAAAACTTTGTTAAGGAAGCAAAATAATACAATGAAGAAAAATTAGATTAACAATCCATCGTTAATACAGTCAAATTTCATATTAATTGCCATAGGCAACTCCACTGATGTAGAGAAGAAGTCAGAAAACTTGTTCTGTGAAGGGACAGAGGGCAGACATTTTTGGTTTTGCAAACAAAGGGCAGATATGGTCTCTGTTGCAATAGTACTCTGCTATTGTGCTATGAAATCTGTCATAGGTGATACGTCAATGAATGAGCATGGCTGTGCTCCAATAAAACTTTATTTATAAAAAAGGATGACCAGTTGTGGTTTGCCAACCCTGCCATCGAGTTAACTGGAGGAAAGGAATCTTAGTAATTATCTAATGCCTTGCTACTCAAAGAGTGAGTGTGGTTCATGCATGGTCAGCATTGGCATCATCTGGGAGAGTATTAGAAATGCAGAGTCTCAGGCAGTACATCACACCAGCCGAATTATAACAGACCCTTCAAAGCTATCCCCAGGTGATTTATATGCACTCGTCTAATTTATTTTTCTCACTTTTGCAGGCAAACCCACTGAGGCCCAGGGTGATCAAATGACTTGTCACTCAGCTGGTTTTAGATCAAATTGAAATCAGAAGACTTCCGATTCTTTCTTTATTTTATAAATATTTATTGAGCATCCAAATCAAGCAAAAATGCCCGCCTTCATAGATCTTGCATTTTTTGGAAGGGAAACAGACCATTAAACTTTTTCTAAATGAATTACACGGCAAGTTAGAAGTCAGTAAATGTTTTGGAGAAAAATAAATCTAGGATAAAGAACGGAGAGTATAGGAACGTGGGTACTACAGTTTTACGTACGTTTGTCAGAGGAGAGGAGACCTCATTGAGGAGGCAACATCTGAGCAATGACTTGAAGAAGGCGAAGGAATGAGCACATAGATATCTAAGGGAAGAGCCTTCCAGACAGAAAACAGCAGGTGCAAAGGTCTTCCACTGGGGACATGACTAGTGTGTTCAAGGAACAGTGAGGCAGCCCTGTGGCTTGGAGTAGAGTGAAAACAGAGGGGAAGGGTTGGAAATAAGGTCATGAGGTCAGAGAGAGATGATGGCCATTGGGAAAGTAGAGGACAGAATCGTGTAAGGCCTCATAGATGGTTATAAAAATTTGCCTTTCATACAAACTAACAGGTCTTGAGCAAAGGACAACAGGAGCACTCTGGATGCTATGTTGAGAATAAAGAGCAGGTGGACAATGTCAAAAAAGGGGATGGAGAGATACGTCAGGAGACCATTGCAATAATGCAAGGGGACATAATGGCGGCTCCCACCAAAAGTGGTGAGAAGTGATTGGGTTTGGGATATGTTTAAGACAAGGCAAACATGTTTTCCTGATAGCTGGATAGAGGTGGGGTGTAAAGGAAAAAGAGGAGAGAAGGTTGAGGAGGACATCAACTGACGTGGGGGAAAACACAGGAGCAGGCTAAGGAGTGATGGTCATGCGTTTTATTTTTGCCAGGATAAATTGGATATGCCAATTAGACATCTGGTGGGAGATGTTGAGCAGGGAACTGGGCATGTGAGTCTCGAAAGATGCAGAGGTGTAGAGTTGGCATTTAAGATTAGATGGTATAAACAAGGAAATGGATGTAGGCATAGAAGAGAAGAGGTCCAAGGACTAAGCCCTAAAACACTCCAGTTTAAAAATTCAAAGAGAGGAAGAAGGACCAGCAAAGCACACTGCGTCTTGCTTTCCGTGTTATGATAAAGCCACATATAGGGAGCGTCTGAGCGGTGACGAGTGGCTCCGGAGAGCCTTAGCTACGCTTTCCTCACGTTTCCTCATACTAATTGTCATTTGCTCCAGCTCATCCTACTTATCTAGGCTTCATTTTCCACTTTATTCCTCCCAGATGCTGGGTACTAGATTGAAAAAGCTGTGAGTGCCTGGGAGTAAAGAGGAGCTAATTTGATATTTCTGAAGATGGTTCTGCTGGTACAAATGAACTATTTCATTTTGTGTTGGTACTCCACAATAGAAAGGGGAAAAGGGCTCCAGAGCTATTTTCTGTTGACAGAGTGCATCAAACTCTGCTGATTACCTTTGAATTAAGAAAAGGAAAGAAGAAAATTAACACAGATAAGGAACCCCTCATTTCCAGGCTGAAAGGAACTTGTTTAGAAGCATTCAGCCTGTGGATGGCATTAGAAAAGAAACAGACAGGATGGAAATGGAAACTACATGTTAACCTCTGCTGTAGAACATGTTTATACTCTGTTCAGTTTCACGTTGCCAAGTCCTATAGTGTGACCCTCTGTGGTTATATCCTCTTTGGGGAAAAATTAAGGCAAGGATTGTGGTTTTAGATGCATCCTATTTTAAAGAAATACGGTGTTCATATGCAGAGTAGGGGGGGGGCAATTTAAATAAATAAAAGATATGAGACCATAATAATTATTGATTTTAGGGTAGGAATAAAAATCAGAATTTTTATACGAAATTTCTCAAATTTTAGAATTGATAACTATCTCAGATACTCCTTACATGCAGTGAGAGCCAAAACATGGGTACACCCTCATACATACACATCTGTGGATCACAACTTGCTCATAAAGAGACAATTTATTCTACCGGTAATAAAGGATTTTCTAACAAACACTCATGATAAATGCCAAAGGAATCCATTTCTCGGTACTATGATTTCTTGCTAAAAAACAGCAATAGCAAAGGCAATCGTGAAACAGAATAAAACACATTAGTGCCATGATGTTCTAATGGTGGAATTTTAGGAACCAACCTACTTATTCAGGAAAAAGTTTCTATGTCATGGGAACTTTTTTCTTTTTAATTTTTTTTTAATGTTTATTTATTTTTGAGAGAGAGACAGACTGTGAGTGGGGGAGGAGCAGAGAGAGAAAGAGACACAGAATCTGAGCAGACTCCAGGCTCTAAGCTGTCAGCACAGAGCCCGATGTGGGGCTCGAACTCATGAACCGCGAGATCATGACCTGAGCTGAAGTCGGATGCTTACCGACTGAGCCACCCAGGCGCCTCTATGGGAACTTTTTCTGATCACTGACCCACCCAATCAGTAGTTACCTCCTTTACCTACAAGTGAGGCTAGTTTAAATATTATACCAAGTTGAAAGTAAAACAAAGTAAAAGAGTGAGGAGACCCTAATGTTCCCCAAACAGATTCTGGAATATCTTTGTATTCTTCTCTGGATAGAGGGTGATAGGAATTGACCTAAGTCAATTTAACCCTTCAGTAGTTTTCAACTATTTTGGTGAATAAAACAGAAGAGATTAGAAGTATGTGGAGGCTATAAGGTCTCTTCACGAGATAGTATTTTACATTAAAAACAAATCTTAGACCCAACTACAATAATCCATGAATGAGGTGTGAGGAAATTTCCGCACACTGTCTAAAGCTCTCCCACATGTACCTATTGTGAAGGATTCCCTCTGAGGTAGAAACCACAGTTCTGGGACTCAGTGCAGCCAATATCTAGCTGGGTCAGTCACAGTGTTCTCTGGAAAGGTCCAAAGAGAGCAAGGGCCTGCGATGACATTCCTATACCTTTCCTATGCAACAATCTTAGAGGCTGACCAGTCATATATTTTGAACTCTCATTTTATCACTGAAAAGTAATCCCTTATATTAGGAAAAGAAACAACTTGTATAGATTTCTTGAATATTTGAAATTCTTACATAACAGTCTCTAAATACAGATTATTGAGCAGAGTGCTTGAAATGCTACGTAACCATCGAGATAAAAATTCCAGACAGAGTTCAAGTGTCAGCAGGTCCTAGGTTGCAGATTAAAATGAATTCATACATTAGTACATTACACTGTATATACTAAAGCATAATACCTGGTCAATATAACCATTGTTCTAATACTAAAGCATAATACCTGGATAATATAACCATTGTTCTAACTACCTTCCGTCTATAGACAAAGAACAAATACCCTTCCTTTAGAATTCCTGCCACTTGCACATTTATGACTCATGACACTCACTCATGTCACTGGCCTAGAAAATTATCTTCATTACAAACAAGGAAGTTTCCTCTTGAAATTGATATCAATGTTTCCAAAGCCTGATCCTCTCAACAAAAATTATTTCCCCTCTATGGGTTACTATGTTCTTTATGGCTAGGTCAAAGATACATGTTATGCATTTATATTTATGAACATTAAAAAGCAAACAACAGTTGCCTATGTAAGGAGCTGGAAGTTACCACTCTGTCCTAACAACAAGGAAAAGACAGAAAGGGTTGAAAATCAACAAAATGTGACAATACCCAGGACATTTGCCAGGAAAGATGCAAACATTTCCCATGATATAGGGAATGGGGTAAAAGGAGCAATGTGAAAAATGAACTGCAAATACAGAGTTCTATAGTGAGAATGCATGTTACGTGGAGACTGGAAAATATAAGAAAAATTAGGAACATTTGTAGTAGCTTATAGGCTTGATTAAATAAAGAAAATCTATTGCATTATGAGGTAGTATGAAACAGGATACCTAGATAAAACTTGCTTGGCATGACTAGAAGGTAAGATAAACGATGGATTATTCTAGTCTGGGAGCTAATTGGACCTAATTCTTATCTTCACCAATGACCATCTGTGTGAAGTTCTCCATGTAACTTAATTTCCCAAATCTTGCATTCAATTTTCAGAAGAAAGAATGGTACAAAAATGGAAGATACTAAATATTTTTCTCTCATAAAAATATGTTACACATTTTGTTTCTGTGGAATCTTTCATTGTAAGACAAGTAAACCAGAGTAAAGACAATTAAAGACTTACCCAATGCAATACCAAAAAAAAAAAAAAGAAAAGAAAAAAGAAAAAAAAAGTTAGAATATGCATTTCTTAAAATCCCACCAATATTAAATATTATTATCCCCTCTGATTTTCCAATTTAATGTGAAGGAATTGTATTTTGTAGCTATTTAAACTTTCATTTCCTTGATTGCTACAAAGGATTAACGTTTTCCTCCATATATACTGGTTATTTACATTTAATTTTAGGGAAAATGCTGGGTCATGGATTTTGCTAAAATTCCAAATAAGGTATCTGCTTTTTCACTATTTATATCCAGGAACTCTCCAAATATTCTGAATAGTAACTCATTGTATCTTAGTGTATTGTTAATATCTTCTCATAATTAGTCAGTTATTGAAGTATTGGCTTCTGGTGACTTGTATTAGAAACATTTTTAAATCTACACTTAAAGAATCAGATTATTTAAAAATTTTATTTATTTATTTATTTATTTATTTTTTATTATTATTTTTTTTTTACCGTTGAGTTGTATGTGACCCTTATATATTTTAGATAGTAATGCCTTATCAGATATATGCTTTGCAAATATTTTTCTCCCATTCTGTAGGTTCTTTTTTATTTTGCTGGTTGTTTCTGTTGCTATGCAGAAGTTTTTGTAGTTTGATGTAGCTCCCCTTGTTTCTTTTTGCTTTTCTTGTCTGTGCTTTTGGTGTCATATCCAAAGCCTCATTGCCAAGACCAATGTCAAGGAACTTATCTCCTATGTTTCATGTGTAGGAGTTTTATGGTTTCAAGTCTTATGTTCAAGATTTTAATTCATTTGGAATTTGTTTTTGTGATTGATGTAAGATATAAGTTTAGTTCCATTCTTTTCAGTGTGGATATCCAGTTTTCTCAACACCATTTATTGAAGAGACTCTCCTTTCTTCGATTTTGTTCTTGGAGCACTTGTCAAAGGTTAGTTGACTATGTATTCATGCTTTTTTCCTGGGATCATTAATCTGTTCCATTGATCTATGTGTTTGTTTTTATGCCAGTACCTTATTGTATTGGTTACTATAGCTTTGTAATGTAGTCTCAGACCAGGAAATGTGACATGTTCAGCTTTATTCTTCTTTCTCAGGATTGCTTTGACTATTTGGAGTCTTTTTGGTTCCATAAAAATTTTAGGATTTTTTTTTTCTATTTCTGTGAAAAATGCCATTGGAATTTTGATAAGGGTTACACTGAATCTGTAGATTGCTTTGAGTAGTATGAACATTTTAACAGTTTTAATTCTTTCTATTTATGAACACAGGATATCTTTCTATTTATTTGTGCTTCTTCAATTTCTTTCACCAATGTCATGCAGTTTTCAGTATATAGGTTGTTGATCTCCTTGGTAAATTTATTCCTAAGTTTTGTCATTCTTGATATTATTGTAAATGGAATTCTGATAGTTTGTTGTTAATGTATAGAAACACAACTGATTTTTTTTATACTGAATTTGTATCCTGCAACTTTATTGAATTTGTTTATCTGTTCTAACAGTTGTTTTTTGTTTGAGTCTTCTGAATAAAACGTTATCATTTGTAAACAGAGACTATTTTACTGTTATCTTCTGATTTAGATGGCTTTTTTTTTCCCTGATTGTTCTAGCTAGGATTTCCAGTTCTGTGTTGATAAAAGTGAAGGAGGTGTGTATCCTCATCTTGTTTCTGACCTTAGGGGAAAAGCTTTCAGTTTTTTCCCATTGGGTATGATGCTAGCTGTGGGCTTGTCGTATATGGCTCTCTTAATATCAAGATATATAATCATTCAGGTTGTTAATTTCTTATGAAGTAGAATTTGGTAGTTTGTGAATAGCTATCTTTTTTTGAACATACAAACTGTAGCTAGTCTAGAGTTCATGTCTGATAACTTCATTGTTTGATTGCCCTGTGGATCTGTTTTATTTTGTTTTCTCTTGTTTTAGTTACTTCTTTTCTTCTGATATGCCTAGCTTTTTCTTTTTTCTTTTTTTTTCCCCTTAAGAGTACTAAAGATTGAATATGAAAACTTGTAGAAATAATTTGAAGCTCAGGCTAATTTTCCCTTTCTCTAATGAAGCTTCCCTTTGCTTCTGACTGGCTATTATTCTAGGGACACTAACAACCTCAAAACATCTAAACTCCAAAAAGTTTAAGATTATTTGAACCTGAAATTTGGTTCTTGTTAGGGAAAGTGTTTTTCTGGTTCAGTGTTACTTGCTGTACCACCAAAAAGTATGGGTATTTACAAGGACCTTCTTATTTGTCAAGTCCTGGGTTCTAGCTTTGTGTCAGCCCTGTGGGCCTGTTGAAAGCTCTGTTTAACCTCATAATCTTACAGACACTGCTTTTGAAGTTGACAATCATCTTGAGAAAAGCTGTTCCAAGTGCTTATTGTTGTCCCCTTATCAAATCACATGGTAATATGTCATAATATTGATTCATCACCACTTATTAATATCTTAAAGGATGTTGAAATTACAACTTTTCAAAATAGGTAAAAATCAGATATATTTAAGATGGAGTTTTTTCTTAGGAATTGGCCATATTTATGTTATTAGCTTTCAATATGCATTGCTGTCAAGGAAAAGTCTGATGCTAATATGATTCTTTTTCTTTTGTATGGAAACTATCCTTCCTCTTTGGAATATCTATCTTAGAAGTATTATTTTTTAGTTTGGCTGTGGAATCACAATTTGTTATATTTACCTGTGGATTTGTACTCATTCTCTAAGTAGATATCTTTGGGTCTTTTCTTCTGCTCTGTAAAAAAATCATATTATTTTATTTCAATGATTAAATATTCTGTTCTCTAAATTTCCTTTTCCTGATTCTCCTATTAAATGCTTTTTGGATCTAATAGATCCATTCTCTGCAACTCTTTTTTTTTTTTAATTTTTTTTTAATGTCTACTGTTTATTTTTTAAGAAAGACACAGAGTGAGAATGGGGGAGGATCAGAGAGAGGGAGACATAGAATCTGAAGCAGGCTCCAGGCTCTGAGCTGTTAGCACAGAGCCAGATGTGGGGCAAAATTCACAAAGTATGAGATCATGACCTGAGCCAAAGTCAGATGCTTAACCAACTGAGTCACCCAGGCACCCCTCTTTGCAACCCTTTATCTTTCATAACTTCCATTTTTTCCTTGCACGCCATGTTCTGTGAAATTCTTTGACATGGTTGTCTAGCTTGCTAATTTATTCTTAAGTCTAGTTCATTTTTTTATTTATCTCACTTTTTGAATTTATTTTTATTTCCATGTTCTTCAGATTCTTTTTCCATAGACTATTCTTCTAGTTTTACAGAAATCATAAACATACCCATATAATCTCATTATAGACTTAGTATGCTTGCTCATTAAATATTTTTTTCATATGTTAGTTTTATACTTATTGAACTGGAGTTCTTTTATAGTTTTGGTTTGCCTCAGATATTTGCAGATTTTAGCTTATCTGCTTGTATTTTTCAGTAATGTTTTTTATTGGTCTGTTTGTGGATGCACGTTTTGACTACAGAAGATAGTCTTTGGAGAGATACAAATACTGCACAACATGATATGTTGGCAGCCTGTTTTTTAGTTTTAAAGGGACCTCCTCCATTTTTCTCTGTGCCTCCAGCTACTGAAATTCTCTGCCTTCAGTGCTTTTTTCGCTGATACGTTGGGCAGCAAACTCATTTATTTTGTTTTCTCAACATGATTGTACAAAGTGATAGCTTGGGTTGATAGCTAATTAAAGTTTCATTATTGTTACCTGTATCCTTTGACTCAGAGTATTTCCCCAAACCACCCTGATCTCAACACCATTTACCATCTGTATTTGTGTATATTCATTACAATTTTATGTAGTCTTCAGTTCCTCTTTCATTCCTATTGGCTTTCTATTCTTCAGAAATTCATCAAAATTTTGTAGTCTCTTAAGGTTACCTTTTTTTTTTGTTTGTTTCCTTATGACATTATAAGATGTTTTAAGCAGTTTTATTTTATTTCAAAGGATTTGGGGTAAGGCGAAAATGGGTGCTCATACCCAATTCACTCTGCTTTCATAGCTTTGCAATGAAAATCATAATTTTGCAGAGGCATATACTGAACAACAAAAAGTTCAGAAGCAGGTTACACAGAAACACATGGTGGTGGTTTGTGTCTACTTTTTGGGTCGCTATCATAGTGAGAGGATGGGTGCATGCAATCTCCAGAGACTGATTTGTATTCTAGCTCTTGCTTTCTTATACCGTTGGCTGTCTTTTTTTGGCTAACCAAGGACCAAAGATTCAATACTCAACTTGGAATACAAATCAGAGGAATTCTTCAGAATGAGTAAAACAAGTCTTAACACAAAACCTCTTCCAAAAACGCAAGGCAGAGACGAATATTTGATGACAGGAAAGAAGTTTGAAAACAATAACTGTGTTGAAAACCAAGATTTGGGTTGATTTCAGGATACTGTTTATTGACAGTGACTGATGTTTTTTTGCAGCCTGCCCTGGAAGAGATTGCAATCACATTTGAACTAAAGCAGTAAGCCAAGAATTTTCTGTGGTGTGTAAAGTAATAATAATTTTATTTCTTGAACTTTCTCAATGTATACACCCCCAGCCGAGAAATTCAGAAGTCACTTAAGATATATTCATAACAACAAAAAAAACATAAAATTTCAACATAGTTAAAATGAGGCATTGTGTGTTATTTTAAAAACCCCATAATCAAAAGTGCACACTGGCATTGTACAATGTGAAAGTAAGTCATTGGGGTCAATCCAATTTTAGGAATTTTAGAAGTTTGAATCTATCTCTATGCATTTAAATTTGAAACTCAGTATCAGGAGTAATAGAATGTTGTGAGAGGGCCTGAAAACTCATTAGGCTAACATCACTAGCATTTTAATTGTCCATAATTTTAAAATAAATGTGGTTTGGGGCTTAAATTACATCTATGGTGATTGCCAAAGACAGCTGCATGTCAGAATCAGAGGGGATGTTTTTTAAAATGCAGAACCCTGGGTCTTAGAGACTTAATTTCAGTTGGTTTTCAGGGCATCTTGGGAATTTACCGTGTTAAAAATCTCCCTAGATGCTATATAACATGTAACAAGGTATCTGCAATCACTGATTCAGAAAGCTTCCTGAATTCTTCACGGTCCCTCCACTTACAGAATATGCACCATGTGTATTCTTTTTTTTTTTTTTTTTGGTCAAAAATAAAAGCTCTAGAATTACCCTAAAATTGCTTCTAGATCCCAATTTTTGGCAGCAAAATGAGGCACAAAAAGCAACCAAGAGGGGAAACCAACCTATCTCCATGAAACCCAAATGGTGTTAAAGTATCCCCCTTCTTTTTTTTTTTTCAACAAATGTTAGAAACACCACCCAACAGGGGCACCTGGGTGGCTCAGTCAGTTGAGTGTCCAACTCTTGATTTCAGCTCAGGTTGTAATCCCAGGATTGTGGGATTGAGTCCCACGTCAGGCTCTGTGCTTAGCATGGAGCCTGCTTAAGATTCTCTTTCTCACTCACTCTTACTCTCTCTCTCTCCCTCTCTGCCCCTCTCCCCTCTCTTAAAAAAAAAAAGAAAGAAAGAAAGAAAGAAAGACCACCCAACAAAAAAATAAACCCTCAAAAAAAGAACAGGTTTTGTAACTCACACTGCAAGTTTACAAAAACAGGAAACATCTGAGCTTTAGCAAATCCTTTGATGAAAATTTGCAAAACTAACTCCTCAAAAAGAGAACATGAGCTAAACTCCTCATCTTCAACATGATCATTGACCAAGTTCATTGCCATTCTCTCACTATGCCCCACGAATCACCCACTGATTTTCATAAGTGTCCCTTGTGGTTATTACTGGCGTGTCCAAATTTGCCTTTAGTCTTTTGATACTCTTTTTCTATTCTTTTTTAAACTTGAACCAAAACTGAAATATCTCATGCTTTTTTCTTTCTTTTCCTTTTTTTTTTTTTTTCCACCCAGTGAATATCAATAAGAAAATGTACATTTAAATGCTGTGGTCTTTTCACAAAACCTATAACAGAAGAGACCTAAACTGCCCAATTTCAGCACTTCGCTCCACAGATTAAAATCCTTCAAGCGTTTCCATTTTCCTTAGGATGAAAATTTTACAGTCCAATATGCTGGCTACCCTGTGTTGACCACTTCCTCCCCCATTTTCTCTGTGCCTCTGTGCTCTGCATTACGTCCCAAGAAAGACATAGGATGGGAGGCAATGGCAGGGCACGAGGAGAGAGGGTTTGGAGACATTTCTTTCCTGTTGCTTCCCTGTTTCTGCCTTACTTTCTGCTAGCTTCTGTGGTTACCTTGCTTCCATGGCTCCTTGGGTGGTGGCAGCTTCCTGTCCTTTCTCTTCTCTGGGAACCTGACCCTTGGGTCATTCTTGAAATATTGCCTTACACACCCGTAAGTATCCCTTTTTGTTAAAACCTCTTTAGGAAACCATCTGAGTGAGTTTTGTTTCCGGCTAGGACCTTGAAGAGTAGGATGGGTGTATAAGGTCCCGCATAATCTAACCTCTGCCTACCTTGCCCACAGGTCATTCTGTATTCCAGCCAGGATCTCTCCCACTCAAAGGTTCGTGCTGCTTCCTTGGCCTGAACTGCTCTCCCTCGTCCTTGTTACCTGTAAGTCCCTCCATCCCATCCTTCAGGTCTTCACGTAATTACGATGATTTGTACATCAGTACCAAGAAGCTCCAACAAATATTTGACACTCACTAAATGTTTCGTGGCTGAGGATAGTAACACCCATGCAAATTGCCTCATCAATAATTTAGCCCAGGGAAATAGCTATTGAAAATAGACATGAAACTGCCACCTTGTATAATTTTTTTTCATTATTTGGTTTAGTAGATTGGACATACTCACCAAATTATTTTAACCTAGTGGAAAATCGAGCAAGTTTGGCCCCAAGCCTTTTTTCTTTTTTTTTTTCTTTTTTCTTTTCTCTTTTTCTTCTTTTTTTAGCATTTACTGGCCATACTGCATCCTTTCAAAATTTTATAGAAAATATATTGGTGGTTTAAGGAGGAGAATGCTTATGTATAATGTGCAACAAACTTAAATTCTCCTCCTTAAGCCCCCAACATACTTCCCATAAAATTTCGAAAGGATGCAAAATTTGTTGCTATATATCGTACAGTATGTATAAGTAATGAGAGATGTAAAGTGAAAGAAATGGAATGGTCTAGAATAGTAATTTTTGTTGAGAGTTGGTTTTAATCTGCTTGGTTACAGAGAAAAGCCTGATGGAATCAGAAAGAGGAAAAATATTTAAAATATTGATGATCTTTATTTGCCGCAAGAGAGGTAATGCTGTACCTTTTTCATTTAGTAATGCTTTGGTTCTATCTCAATGAGCATTACCAGTGTTCATGAGGATCCTAAATATTTCACTTCTACGGATCTCCTGACTGGAATAAAAGTCCTCCCACTGAATGCTTGTATAAAACGTCACCTCTTTCTAAGATCCTTTACATACTTTGCTTAATCTTGACCCAGTGAGGTACAGAGAGGCTAAATGCCTTGGGGAAGGCCACAGAGATGGAACAGGGACGAGTTTTAAAATAACCTTGGGTTCTCTGTCATGAAGTTTGGTCTTTATTTTACCGTTTCACACACATACCCCCGATTATCAAACATTTGGGCTGTCATCTTTTCCTCTGCTTCTGAAAATAGATTTATTTAAAAAGGAAAAGGAAGAGCTGACATTAAAGTTGGCCAAGGGAAAGAAAGATATGCATCTCTGTGTAAAGTGCCAAACATTAATATCTGGCAAATAATCGGTGTTCTACAAAAATTAGTTCCCTTGGAAGAGAACCCTGGAAAAATGTTCTTCTGGAAACAAATAAACAAACAATGGAGAACATAGTGTCTTGGTAAAAAATTGCCATTGGTATATGAACAAAGAGCAAAAGCTTCTGCTACCCCAGTAACAGGGTTCATTAATATTGCTGTTAGGTCTGATGTCTTTTCTGCATTAGAACTTAAAGAAGTTTGACGATTTAAGGTCATTTATTTAAAGAGAATCTGGACCATCTTATTTCTCGCCACAGATTATCTGTTTAATGAAGGCCACCAAATGCTTCATGAACTCAATTAAACACAGCAAATGCATCTCTATGTCACTGCACTAATTGCCCCCTCCTATGGTCTAGAGAAGCCAGCATGAGAACACGATACCAGGTGGTTGAGTCCTTGGCCTATGGCTCATTTGGTGGCCAATTCCATAAATTGGTTGGATCTCCTTTGTTTGGAAATACCACCTCCTGTTTGAAGAGCAACCATTTGCCATAACGTGAGTAAGATTAGCAGGTCTTGGCCAGCCGGGGCCTTCTGTCTCCCTGCAGGTGCAATCACCAAGCCCAATGGTTGAGCAAGGAACTCCCATTTTCTTTGTTAGTAGCTCAGAGGTGGCCCACCAATTTAGCCCCTCACTTTGATACTGGGATCAGGAGCTTGTGATTAAAGCCGAGGTCCCTCAGTGGCTAGGGGGTCCAATGAGAAAAGAATTATTACAAGTGTAGAGGGGTGATTCTTTTTCCCCTCCTCTGAAGCCAATTGAGACATTTAGCTCATTTGGTTTCTTAAAGAAGCGAAGGGAAAGAATCAGGGGAGGGGGAGAAAGGGACAATCCTCTTGAATAAAAAAGCCAATCATCAGGTGACATCTCTGGCACTAACATTTAGTAACTGATAATTGCTGTAACTGGGGCCATTGAGCTTTGCAAATATTATCCAGTAAATTTTAATTAGCACCCGGGGGATTGAAGAGTTTCGGGAAAGCTCTTGGGAGAAGCTTCCCCAG
Organism: Panthera uncia; assembly: GCF_023721935.1. NCBI lineage: Eukaryota > Metazoa > Chordata > Mammalia > Carnivora > Felidae > Panthera > Panthera uncia. The sequence goes on from NC_064807.1 coordinate 20,838,510, forward strand.
CCAGTGGCGATGTGTGCTGAGTAATTTTAGATCAGCTGGCCTGTCAGAGCGGATCAGTGTCATTGCACCACTTATCCTGAGGAAAATGCACCTGCTTCTACATGGAAATAAGGTGCATTATCTGCCAATTTGTGCTGCTTATTTCTACAGCTCCCCAGGTTTGACGGGTGGGGAATGTAAGGGCTAAATGAGGAGGCTTTGGAGGGGAAAGGAAGGAGAGTTTCACTGCCCTTCAAGGGCACACGCTGTCACAGGCCCTGAGCGGTCTCCTCTTCCTCTTTTGGTTGCTTTGGGACCTCTCTTGGGGCTGTGTTAAAATGGCATGCATTTTGCTACGAAACCTGAAGATGCTATTTTGTAATAAAGAAAAAATATCTCATATTATTTTCTTTTGTTACTACCCTTTTCTAAAGGGTAGTAAAGAAGTTAGGAATGGAGGGACACCGATCCATGACAAGAAATCTATTAAACGCTAAACCATAACATTGGCTGAAAATGTTTAGAAACAAATATGTGCAAATATGAAATGTACCACTCGATTTTTTAAACTGCACAGTATATGGCATATCTCCTAAATGTAGAAGAGTCAATGAATATAGAGATATTGAGCTAATATTTATAAACAAACTATCTAGAAGGCACTATGTTAAGCAAGTTATATATGTATTTTTACTCTCCCTACTTGTAGGTAGGAAAAATAAACCTACAGCGATTAATTGACTTGTTTCAAGCCATTCAGGTATTAGATGGCGTCACCTGGATTTGACCTCAAGCAATTTACTTATTTAAAAAAATTTTTTAAATTTATTTATTTTTGAGAGAGAGAGAGAGAAAGTGAGCAAGCAGGGGAGGAGCAAAGAAAAAGGGAGATGGAAAATCCGAAGCAGCCTCCAGGCTCCAAGCTGTCAGCACAGAGCCGGACCGAACTTACAAATGGTGAGATCATGACCTGAGCCGAAGTTGGACCCTTAACTGACTGAGCCACCCGGGCACCCCAATCTCAAGCAATTTATTTTTTTTAATTTTTTTAAATGTTTATTTATTTTTGATAGAGAGAGAGAGACAGAGCATGAGCGGGGGAGGGGTAGAGAGAGAGGGAGAGACACAGAATCCGAAGCAGGCTCCAGGCTGTGAGCTGTCAGCACAGGGCCCAACATGGGGCTCGAACTCACAGACCGCAAGATCATGACCTGAGCTGAAGTCAGACGCTCAACCGACTGAGCTACCCAGGCGCCGCCCCCCCCCTCCCCATCTCAAGCAATTTAACTGAGAGTTGGTGCTTTCAATAGTTCTGAATCATACACGTTTATGTACACCCGCATACGTGCATGCAAGTTATACCAAGGGTACATGTGCACACACACACACACACACACGCACATGCACACACATTCATATCAGCTTAGTGCAGATACAGCCACTTCTTCTCACTGATTTTCAACTGCTTTAAGGTCAAAGATTGAAACATTGAATTGGATAGCTATAATAAATATTTAGGATGCACATCAAGAAAAGCCTAGGATTAGGCACCAGGAAAATGCAAAAAGAAACCCCATGAGATACTGCTTCACACCCACTAGGACAGTGAAGGTTGTAGATAGACAAAGAAAAGGAGGGCCATCCAGGGTGAGGGGGAAAGAAGAGGGAAAGTCAGGTGGACTTTCCAAGAGGACAGGGATGAGGAGTGAGGGGGTAACCAGGAGGCAGGGGCCCAAGGGGCATCATCCAAGGGGGTGGGGAATACTAACAAAGCGTGCTGACCCCTGGCTATACAAGACTTATCTCTGACTAGAAAGTCTGAGTTAGTCGATTAGCCTCTTTTCAGCTCTGCTTTATTCTTGATTCCTTAAATCACCACAGTTCATGCCTCCCCTCAGACCCCACATCTATGGCATCTGCTAAGACGTGATGCTTCCCTGGGGCACGTGCAGATTGTTGAGCAGGCAGTCGATGGGCTCTGCGGATGGCCTATGACAAATAAAGCAAGTGGCCTAAACAATATGTATGAGGGTGGATTAAGTGAAACCAAGGAGTAGATGAGGCCCGGCTGGGAATTTATCACTTCTCAGCTTTGGGCACAATCCTCTGCTTTCTGCTCCCCTCTCACGCGGAGGAAATATTCTGCAGAAGCAGAATATTTACAGCCAACACTCATTTGCCCTGGTTAAGTGAGTCCAGGGGCACAAAATGGAGCAGGGATTAAAAAAAAAAAAAATAGACTGCCTTCACATAGCTCTGTATGATCGCAGGCAAATTATTTACCTGCTTTGGACCTATACCCTCAAGGTCTATTCTGGCTGCTTTGCCTAATTTAAGAGAGAAAAGATATAAACTGATAGAGTCCTTGATCTACAGTAATTTCTTAAGAAATTATTTTGGTTTAACTTCTTTCTTTACTGATTAATCACTCTGCATATCTAAAAATTTGTACTTTACCCAACAGAAATCAAATCATGTGTGCTTCAAAGTAGGCAAGCATGAAGTGATTGACACAAATCAAGACTAAAATTGATACAAATGAAGTAAAGTAAGTTTTTCTGATCTTGAAAAAAAATTCTTAATATAAATAGTGGCATAGCTACCTGCATTTGTCAGATATGTGTGTGTGTATGAATAATTTGCTTTATTTACTCTGAAGTGCTGATACAAAAACAGAAATACAAAAATATCACATGGTATTTCCACTCTTACCGGAAACACCAAGAATTTTAGAGGCTCCCATGTGAGCCCAGTATCTGTACTCATTTAAATGAGATATTTATCCAATATGTATATTTTGTTGAGCATCTTAGCAACATTAGAATTCATCAAATCTGCTACAGAAATCAATTTACCCGAGGTTTCTCCACCTAGGTTTGTGTCACACTTTGATTCAAATGAAGGCAAATGAATATACCTTTGTTGTCACCTGTGGACCAAATTGTCTTTCATTCATTGCAAATTGTTATGCACTCCCCAGAAGAATTAGAGGGACCGGGCTTCATCTCAAATTTTTAATTGTAATTGGAGGGACAAAAAAATGCATGAAACAGCTAGAAATCTATAAGTTACATCTATGGAAGTGTGAACGTTTCGGAAAGAAATATTACGGGTAAACCAACGCAGGAGGGAAGCTTGGTGGCAAGATTTGAGTAGATGTTTGAGAACTGAAGGCTGGTGTTGATAGCACATGGCAGGAGAAGCAGATTTTGCTCGGTCATACTGAACATTGTATAGTGGTGTTAGCTTTCTCTCTCTTTAATAATTCTTCTCTTCTCTCTCTCCTCCTCCCTTCCTTCTTTTTGAGAATGCACTGTGTATCAATTTTAAAACATTTTAGGATTCATCTGAGAGTTCAGGCTGAAGGTAAGGGTATGTAGTGCTGTTTACATGCCTCAGACCACATTCAGGTGTTTATCTCCATTTCCCACTGTTAGACATTTTGTAAGCCTGAATTACTTTAATAACTGCTTCTAATTTCTGCTTTACTCAGGTTATATTTAACATACTAACTAATCGTTGAATAGCACTAAAAAGTTTACCTAGAATTCCCACAGATTCTCTCATTTGATCTCATAATTATCATGTCAGGTAATTTCTTCCTGGCTCGTTTTAGATCTGAGGCACTGAAACTTAGAGAGATTAGTATTTTCCTACATTGTTCAATTCTAAAGTTACCAATTCTACAGTCGTAAGTATTCTTCAAGCATTAAAACACAGTGTACATGTGGGGCACCTGGGTGGCTCAGTTGGTTAAGTGTCTAACTCTTGATTTCAGCTCAGGTCATGATCTCACGGTTCATGGGATAGAGCCCCCCATCCGTCTCTGTGCTGACAGCATGGAGTCTGCTTGGGACTCTCTCTCCCCACCTCTCTCTCTGCCCCTCCTCCACTCTCACATGCCCTCTCTTGTGCTCTTTCTCTTTCTCAAAAGTAACAAATAAACAGTAAAAATGTCACATGCAAGGGAAAATCGGGTAAAATATAATAGGATGAGAATTCTTCTGTTATTCTGGAAGTTCAACAAAAGTCTAAAGCTGTGAAAGGTACAAAGGACGATAAAGTTTTCCAACAGGCTAAAGAAAAGAGCTAAATGTAACCCCACGGGATTTGCTGAAGGTGGAAACCCAGTTCAGCCACCATCGGTCCAATAACCCAGGTAACAGAAGGTCAGACATTCAAAAGCAGATTTGGAAATTTCCTTGCAAAGGAGGGGAGAGGGTACTTCCTCCTTCTAGGCCAAGAGAGTGGGGCCCTCCACTAAATGTTACGGTGCCAGTCAAAGGCCGACTGGCTGTTTCTGGCTACAAGAGTGTTGGTATGGGACTTTTAGCTGTTTCTGGAGTGAAAGACACAGTTGTTCTTGAGAAAGTGCGAAATGTGTCCCTCGAAGTTTGGGGAGGGGCACACAGCCCAGCATCTGCCTTTCACGTGAAAAAGTCTAAATGCCTAAGTCCGGTCAGAGGTGACTGCAAAAAAGGAAAGGAGAGATCCATAGTAGGGAAAGCTCTCCTTCCTCAATTGGGAAGAGCCAGTATCTGTGTTTTCCCACAGGACATCATGCTTGCGAGGCAGCCAGGCTTCGGATGTCTTGAAAGGATCTGGGCTCAGAAGGATCTGTGCATGGACATCTCCAAAAGCCAATTCTTGTGCTGCACAGCAGGGCCATCACTTAGATATTTAGTGACAGACAGAAGGCCTTTGCTATCCAAGAAAAGGAGCAAAGCTTTGGCCGGAAGCAGCAGAAATGGTGGGAGAGAAAGGTCAATGAAAAGGGCAGGGACGATCGATATTTGAAATATTTCACAAACAGGGAAGGGGCACACATGCTGACCAATCAGAAAGGAAGCCGGTCAGGGCTGGTGAGTGCTGGCACAGTATGGGTCTGCAAAATGTGGGTTTTGTTTTCCCTTCCTCACTTCTGCTCTCCAAACCTTAGGTCAGATTTGGGCTTGGGGGAACAGGCAAGAAGCTCTACATTGGATATGAGGTTAACATTTTTAGACTAAAGCAGATGTTTTAAGACAGAATGTGACTCTTTTATTTACTTACTATTTATTTGTTTTTATTAATTTTTTAAAATACTTATTTATTTTTGAGAGAAAGAGAGAGGGAGGGAGGGAGAGGTGGAGGGAGAGGGAGACACAGAATCGGAAGCAGGTTCCAGGCTCTGAGCTGTCAGCACAGAGCCCGACCCAGGACTCCAACCCAGGAACCCAGAGATCGTGACCTGAGCCGAAGTTGGATGCTTCACTGACTGAACCACCCAGGTGCCCCAAAAGTGAACCTTTCTAAATCATGGTGTCTGATGAGAGAAAATTCTATCCTACAGTGAGTTGCCAAGCTCTGGCGGGAGAAAATTAAAACTAAAGCTCTTTATACCTTACCGAGTTGACCAAACTTACTAAACAGTTCATATTTATAGCACATTTGTTTTTATAAAACAATCATGAGCTAAAGAGGGGAAAAAACTGACATGACCCTGGCCAGTGTTTTGTAACAGAGATTTAGAACTGAGGTCCACACAGGTGAAGGTTTGGCCAAAGTCACACACACAGTTCAATAGATGAAACACTCCCCAGAACACTGAATCCAGTACAGGGATCCTAGAGCAAGGCCAGACTCTCCCTTCGCTAACGGAATGGTATGTTGAACTGCTTAACATTACACAACACACATATGTGATTTGTCCTGTAAACAATGGGGAAAGGATAATTTGTTGTAGCCCCCAGGAGTAAACAGGATTTTTGGTAAGAGTCTAAAGAAAGTTAAGGATAAAAGGAGGAAAAGCTTTATCTTATGTTGTTACAAGTTCACTTAGTTTGGAGAGGAAACGCTGTAGGGAAGCAAGCAGCCAGCAGAATACAATTATTAATGAAAGGAACCAGAGCCATACCAGAGAATTAGAGACCAGTTAGAGCAACAGCGATCTCCAAGGAATGGCCAGACAAAATATTGTGGATGATCCAGCAGAATTGGAAACAAGCCTTTTAATCAAACTAAGCCAACATAAGGGAAAGAATGGCTCACGTAGGGAAAAGGCTATTATTGAAGAGAGCAGCTTTTTCTTTTTTAAATGATTGATTCTAAACACTTCACCTTCCTTCAGTTTGTGCTTTTTTCTATTGTGCTCTACTTTGATGCATGACATAGTCTCTTTTCCTTTGAAAAAAAAAAAAAGTTCTTGCCTCAGGGATAGGTCTCTTGTTCTGGAGAAGTTTAGGAAGAAATCTCAGTGGGGTAAAAACTAACTGGGATGTTAGCACTTCTCTCGTGGAGCTCGTGGTCTAAGGTAAATATACAGTCAAATAAAACAAATGTGGTAAATAACTGTGCACGAAATGACGAGTGAAGGGACACTGGGAGGTCCAAATGAGGCTGGAGAGAGGACAGGTAGTAATTTTAAAGAGTAGCCATGATTGTCACAGAAAGATACATGTCAGGTCAGGCTTGATTCAGACCCAGAACAAGAGTTAACCTGTGGCATACTCACCTGTCACGTGTCTTTTCCAACACGTAAAACCATAGGGGATTTTATGCTTTTAAAATACAAGTTCCTGGGGTGCCTGGGTGACTCAGTAGCTTAAGCGTCTGACTCTTGGTTTTGGCTCGGGTCATGATCTCACAGTTCGTGAGTTCAAGGCCCGCACGGGGCTCTGCGCGCTGACAGGGTGGAGTCTGCTTGGCATTCTCTGTCTCCCTCTCTCTCTGACCCTCCTGCTTGCTCTCCACCTCTCTCCCAAAGTAAATAAATAAAATAAAAACTTAAAATGCAAGTTCTTTTTCTCCCCTTTCTACCCTTCTCTTAAAATGTCACTCCTACCTGCCACGCAGCTGGAGGCTGATAAAGTGGCCGGTTGCATCCGTGTAGGTTAACGTCGGCACTTCTTATCTCAAGAATCAAAACGAACAAAGGCCACATATGCCACCACAAACGAATTACTGCTCAGTTTGTTTGCTTGTGGATCCTCACAACTTTACTGGTGTCTTATCAATACAACTCTCAGTGTTTTTAACAGCTGGAAGATGACCGGTCCAGACTCGGTCCAGGGTTTTCATTTCTAGTTACACATGAGAATCATCAAGGAAGCTTTGAAAAATGCAGATGCTGGCTAGGGTCCAGGACCAGAGATGTTGATTTAATTGGCCTCCGTGGGGCCAGGTATTCGTGTTTTTAGATGCTGTCCAGTGATGCTGAAGGTGCAAAGGTGTGCCAGGCGGTCTGCAGATGCTTTCAAAGGGATGTGCCAGGGGATTTAATCTCACAACACTATAACAAAGGCGTTGGGGATTCTCAGTGTGCGGAGAAGGAGGCTGTATTTCTGAGAGATGCCATGAGTTTCCCAGAGCCGCACCACTAGGGTGTAGAAGGGTGTATTTCATTTCTGACATCGTATTTGGAAATTGTGGGTTGGAAAAGCTAATTCAGTTCCACTCAAATAAAATGGTTTACTTGTGAAACGTTTTTCCACCATCTGCGCCTCTGAAAATAGAGTGGCAAGTTCCATTATGGAACTGTAGAAAGTTTGACCCCAAATGAACAACTGATAAAAAGTGAAATTAAATAACACACCCGATTTTGGAGAGTGGATCCCAAAATAGGTGTCTTGAAATTATTTCTATTGTTTGCTTTTATATTTATACATTTCAAAGGAGAGATTCGGCAAACCCTTTTTTTTTTAATGTTTGAGGCAGCTTTTTTTTTTCATTATTTCCGAGCAAGATAAACCCAGACAGCGCTAGAAATTTCATGCAATAGGTTTTCCTTCCCGATGATAACACTCAAGTAGTGTAAAATAAAACAAAAACTCATTTTGTTAAGAGATTTTAAATTATTGCTTTAGTTATAAGTAAATTCCTAATATGGAGGGAATTATTACAGAGACTTAGACAACATGACTGCTTCCCACATTGTAATCATGTTACACCCTCGCACCTAGGTGAGTCTTGGCACACAAATCACTTTTTTTCAATCGAAAGGTAAGTCTTGTATATGATAAAAAATAGAGAAGGTTAAAAAAAAAAAGGATGATTGGCGTGCCTAGGTGACTCAGTTGGTTGGGCGTCTTACTTCGGCTCAGGTCATGATCTCACAGTTTGGGGGTTCGATCTCCACGTTGGGCTCTGTGCTGACAGCTCAGAGCCTGGAGCCTGCTTCGGAGTCTGTGTCTCCCTCTCTCTCTGCCCCTCCCCTGCTCACACCCTGTCTCTCTCACTCTCAGAAGTGAATAAACAAATTTTTTTTTTAATTTAAAAAAGAAAGAAAAGGATGGTAGTGAAAAGAAAGTACAGTCTAGAACCATTTTTTCGCTCCTCCCCAGACGTAACCATTTTTGCCAGGCTTTGTTTTCTTCGTGTAGTTATCCTTCTGGCCATACTTCCTGCCTTGCCAAACATACAATGCATATACTTCTCTTTTCACACGAATAGCAGCAAACCAAAAATCCACACTGTTCGGCATCTTATTATTTTCACTGAGTGGTTCTTTCTTGGAAGTCATTCTCTGCCAGCACATGTGGACCTCATTCATGATCTTTAGTCACTGTATAGTGTTGGACTGTGTAGATGCACCATAGTTTACTCAGTCAGTACCCACTGTGGACATTTATGGGTTACAGCTTTTATGGTACTATGAACAATATTGCCCCATGCTCTGTGAAGTGTTTGAACGAACCTGCACTTTGGCCAATAATGTGTAAGTGTCTGTTTCTCTAAACTCTGGTCAAGTCTGTATTACCCCAGTTTGAACTTTTTATCTAAATCCAATAGGTGAAAAATGTTTGCTTATTGTTTCAATTTACATTTTGTACCTGGGATAACATTGGCCAGGCATTCATAGTTAAAAGTAATTTCTATTTCTTTTTCTGTAAGCTGCCTAAACATGTTCTCACATCTGAAAAGGGCATTAAGGTAAGTAACAAAGCAGACAGCCCTGTACCCATAACCTAGCTTCACTTGTAGAACATGACCCACGCTCATAGAACCTGTGGATTTTTCCCATCTTCTCATTACCTGAAAGTAATGACCATCCTAATTTTCTTTTACCATTGTCTTGCTTTACTCTCTCTCTCTCCCTCTCTCTCTCTATATCTATCTATCTATCTATCTATCTATCTATCTAATAGTTCTGTATGCTTTTACGTTTATTTATATGAGGTCAAACTATTTGTATTTATTTGAGACTTGATTTTGTTTTAATTTCACTCAAAAATATTTGTATAATGTTCATCTATAACCATACCTGAGTTTTGGTGTCTTTTAAATGTTCCAAAAGTTTTTCAGGTGTTATCTCTTCAGAGGTTACACCTCCTGTCCTACAATGCCTCATCCTGTTTCCATGTCTTTCCACTTATTTATAATATTTTCAATCACCTTAGTCCTTTATGTTACCTTTTAGAAAATGAGCATATCCATCGTCTGATACCCTAAATCTCTTCAGCTATTTGATCAGCTCTTTGATTTATCCTTTAAAATTCTTACATCCAGTTTTAAATTTCTAAAATGTGTATTTGTTTCTTAATCTTATTTCCTTAGTCATTTTGCAGCCTTTTTTCCTTGCTTATATTTTAAGTCTTTTAACATTTTTTTAAATGTAGAAAGACAGCTGTTTTATAGTCTTCATTCGATCATGTTGATATCTGAAGTCCTGCTAAATCTGATTCTGCTCTGCGATTTATTCTTACTATTAGACAGGGTACCTAAAACTCTTTGCTATTCTAAACAGCATTTTTTTTTTTTTTTTTACAATTCATCTTCTGTTACAAGCGTACAGAAATATAGTTGCTGCTTATAAAACTGATTTTTATCCAGTGTTCTTGCTAAATTCATGAATTAATTCTAATTCTTTAACTCTATGTTCTTGGGGTTTTCTACATACGCAGCCATTTGTAAATGAGGATAGCTTTCCAATCTTCCTTTGTACCTTTAGTTCTATCTTTTATTTCTATGCTTGCTTAATGCCATCAGCAACAGTATCTAGAGCAACATTTACAGAAATGACAATAACAGACATCCCCATCTAATTCTTAATCTCAAGTGCTTAGCTTTCAATATTTCACGGTTAAGTATCAGGTTTGCTCTAACGTATTTATAGATACCCTTCAGTGGATGAAGTTAACTTTCTTCTATTACTAGTTTGCTAAGAGGCCTTTCTTCCTTTATCAAGAAAGAATATTAAATTCTATTATTATTTTCTTTTGCAGCCTCAGAAATATGGAAGGATTTTCAGCTATTACTCAAATCGATGCAGATTGTGGTGTATTGTTATTTATACATAATGTTGGAGTCAACTTGCCAATTCTTGGTTTAGGAATTTTGTATCCATTTTCTCGCACACACCCACCAACCGGCCTGCAATTTTCCCTTCTTGTTGTGTCACTTTCTGGTTTAGTATCAAAGTCCTGCTGGTGTACAAAAAAATGATTGGAGAAACATTTCCTACATTTCTATTCTTTGTAAGAGTTTTTGGCCTATTTGGTGATATTTCTTTCACAAATTTTTGGTAGAATTCACAGGGAAGCCATCTGCCTGCAGTTTTCTTTGTGGAAACATTTTTTTTTTTTTAAACAGCTTTATTGAAGTGTAATTTACATACCATAAAATTCACTCATTTTAAGTATAAACCTCAATAATTTTTAGTAAACTTGCAGAATTTTCCAGCCGTCATCAAAATCCAATTTTGGAATGTTTTTGTTCACCTCAAAAATATTCTTCATGCCAATTTGTAGTCACTTTTATTCCCATCTCCGCCTCCCCCCGCCCCCGCCAGCCCCCAGTTCTAGGCAATTACTAATCTACTTTCTGTCTCTATAGATGTGCTGTTTCTGACCATTTGGTGTTAATGGAATTATACAATATGTGGCCTTTTGTCCTTAGCTTCTATTACTCAATATATTGCTTTTGAGGTTGTAACCTACGTGATTGTAACCTACGTTGAACACTATTCCATAATATGAGGACATCTTACATTGTTTATTCACCAGCTGATGGACTTTGGGTCGTCCCACATTCTGACTATTTCTAATATGAACATTTATGTACAAGGCTGTGTGCACATATATTTTCATTCCTATGACTGGAATTGCTGGGTTATATGGTATAATTATGTTTAACATTTTAAGAAGATGCCAAACTGTTTTCTGAAGTGATTGCCTCATTTTACATTCCTTCAAGCGTTGTTCCGGTTTTCCACATCCTTCACAATAATTGTCATTACCTGTCTTTTGACTATAGCCTTCCAGGGGTTGTGAAATGGTATCTCATGGTTTGATACGCATTTCCCTCATGACAGATGGCATTGAGCATCTTTTCATTTGCTTGTCTGCTATTTGTATATCTTCTGTAGGGCAATATTTATTCAAGTCCATTACCAATTTTTAAATTGGTCCACTTGCCTTCTTATGATAATAAGAGACCTTAGTGTTCCTTATATATTCTGGATATAAGTCCTTTATCAGATACATTATTTGTGAGCATTTTCTCCAACTCTGGGCTTATTCATTCATTTACTTAATGATATGTGTTGAAGCATAAAAGCTTTTTACTATAATCACGTCCAATTTATTATTTTTTCCTTTTATGGATCATGTCTTCGGTGTTACATCTTAGAACTATTTGCCTACCGCAAGGTCACAAAGTTTTTCTTCTATTTTGTTTTTGTACAAGTTTTATAGTTTTAGCTGTAAAATGAAGTCTGTGATCTGTTTTGAGTTCATTGTTACATGGTGTCAGGTAAAGGCCTAAATTAAGCTTTTCATATGTAGATGTATAATTGTAAGTTAAAGAGATTGGAACTCCAAATGTCAACGAGGATATGGAACAAATGGAACTTGTGTGAATTATTGGTGGGAATATAGAATGGAAGAATCAATTTGAAAATGTATCTATCAGTTTCCTATAAAGTTTAACACCTTACCCGAGAAATTCCATTTTTTTTACCCAACGAATGAAAACATACATCCACAAGATAAGTTATACACGAACGTTCATAGCAGTGTTATTCATTATAGCCCTGTATTGGAAATGGCTGAGATATTGGTCAATAGAATTTAAACCGTGATGTCTTCTTATAATGGGATATACTACTCAAAAATAAAAAGGGGAAAATATTGTTACATGCAACTACACGGTCGTTTTCTACAACCATTATGCTGAGTGTAAGAGATCATCCAGAACAGCGTGCCTAGTCTATTATTCAATTAACGTACATTTTTAGAAAAAGCAAAACAACATGAATTTCCAGAAAAGGCAATAATCTATGGCGAGAGAAAATCAGAGCAATACTGGCCTCGAACTTAGAGAGGGTGAGTATTGATCAGAGAGAGTGTAAGAAAGCTTTCTGGAGTGAAGTGATGTTTTATTTCCTGATAGGGGTTTAAAACACTACAATGTATGCATTTGTCAAAACTCAGTGATTCGACACGTAAGATCACTGCATTTCACTAGGTGTAAATTTTATCTCAAAATGAAGAAAACTATTAAAAATTAAACTCTTTTTAAAGATATGCCTGCTGAATTTTGAATTGCATGAAACTATAAATAGCTTGATGGACTGATCGAGGCATGGCTGGATAGACAGATATGTCATAAAGTAAGTATAGTATAAAGTTAATAACAAAATCGAGGTGGTAGCTATATGGACAGTCACTGTAAAAATGTTTAACTTTGCTGTACATTTGAAAATTGTATAATAAAATACTTTGAAATAAAGGAAATCATGCATTCCATTGTTTCTTCAAACTGGAACTTCTTTAACTGCATCAGAAAGAAAAGAGAAACCTTGGATTCACTTCAAGATATGTCCCCAAAAGAGCTCTTTTTCCTCTTCAGACATTTGTCTGTGTTGCATGAGGAGAGGATATGAACCTTTAGCCAACATTTTATCTAAATTAATTAATCTCTTTAGGGAGGCTCTTTTGTTTAATCATGCTGATATCTAGAGGGCTTAAGAAGTATCTCAGTTAAATCATCCCTTTTGCTTATTGAAGCCAGTCAAAAACATTGGTTTTCGTTTGTTCGTTTGTTTGTTTTTGTTTAGAGATTTCCCTTTTATACATATTGCAACAAGTTCTGCATAAAACATTAATTGGAAATTTAAGAAAACGTTGCTTTTAAGGAAGTTAATGTCTTTATTTCAAAATTATTTGTTGGTTATTGAGTTATCATAGAGAATACCCCAAAAGATCCCATAATCCAAAGGAAAAGTTATTGTCTCTGTTCATTTAATCTGAAGGCATTTTGTTTCTGATGTTTCCAATGATTCTACTCTCTCTTTACTTCATCATTCACAAAATGGTTTGGGGGCCATTCACAAAATGGCTTAAGGCAGGCTTATAGCTCAAAATCAAGCAATCGTCATATCCATGAGGAATTTCAGATTTTCAGAAGAGAAGGCTCTTCCCTTTGATTTATTGTTAAAATACTAAATCATTTAATGAAAGATAAGTTCCACAAAACTTCTCTGCTAATGTTACAACTGTTTTCTTTTTTCCACATTACAATTTGTTTATGTCATTATTGATGTTAATTTTTACATGATTTCTAATTTGTACACTTGATTTTACATCAATAACATTTACTTATGTATATTACCCTGGAATGACCTCTTGTTTTGTGGTATAAGAGGGGCTAGGAAACAAGGAAATAAAGATGGGCACAAACAAGTCTCTTTCCAAGAAAAATCAGGGAATGTAGTTGTGCAGACTTGACTTCCCGGGAACTGACAGCTTCCTCTCCCTTCCCTGTGGGATATCTAGGAGTGCTTGTCTTTCTTACTTTCATCTTTCCACATTTCCTAAAAAGGCTACAGAATCCAAAAAGATTGTAATTGTAAGCTCTGTGAATATGCAGCACAGTTAAGGCCTGTTTTAAATGCATTGATATACCTAAATAACAGTTATTTTTCAGGTATTCAAACTGAAGAGAAGAATTAAATAGCCTCTTTTTCTAACATAGAAAAACTGTATCTCCTCTTTAGTAAAATGTTGTTAGGGCTTATCTTTTGTTGATTCCCCAAGAGAAAGACAGTCGAAGGTCCTGATCAGAATTTGTGAGTCTACAGGGTACAAAAAAGGTTTGAGAATTGAAAGTTTGTCTTGGAGAGATCTGAACCCTTACAATAAATTCTTAATTACTTAGCTCCCTGTCTGTGTTTGCTTTTTCCCCAAAATAAATGTTATTTATTCCAGAGGTGGACAGCTGGGTTTGTGGAATATGTGTGAAGTGTTGCTTAGATTGGAAATATTTCAGATCAAATAATATTGTCACAATATCTGTTGAACTAGTAGTCCTCTGAAATGGAGCAGGAGTTATGAATGGCTCTATCATCGTAATTTCTGGAAAAAAATAGACACTTCTGAAAGCAAGTATTTTATTATTGATTTATAGATAAAATATTAGATATTATTACTTCAAGACAACCCTTAACCAAAGACATTTTGTTTAACATAGTTGGTATTAAGCTAGTTGAATAGCAAAACCGAACAAAGAATTCCAAACCTAAAAAAAAAAAAGAAAAAAAGAAAAAAGAAAAGAAAAGAAAAGAAAAAGAGGTAATGTGTTACACATGTAGACACAGCAGGAATTAGAGATAGGGATGGGGTCAAGTGTAACATTTCTGAGTATGTCTCAGAAACCCTCAGCTGAGTTGGAACCCATGTATCAAACCAGGTGAAGACTCTTGAGTTTGGGTCCAGTAAAGCATTGAGGCAAACAAAGGCAGAAGGTCAGAGAGAGGAAGAAAAATAGATGTCGCCTCATTTACTCACGTGACACATTTTTACCAGGAGCTCGTTGCCACCAACACTGTATATTCAACGGTGAGGAATATACACATAATCTTTGTAGCAGAGTCTCAGCAACATTTGAGGAATGCATACTAAATGAATTATTTACATAGGTTTGGGCAAGGCTTAAGGGAACCAACAAGGGACAGTGCTGGACTCTGAAAACCCATTACCACCTTAAGTGGAGGGAGTGGTTGCTCTGAGAGGGCTATTCGATAGGAACACTGGTACTGGTACAAGAAGGGTGCAGTCAAATCATGATGACTTAGAATACACAAGAGAAGACCTCCAACTCACTTCCTTCTTGTCCTTCTGTCTCCTGAGAAGGCCTTCCATTGGCCTTACCCAACCGGAAGTGAGAAGTCAAAGGAGCCTCTGATACAGTCCATATGGGCCAGGGTCTCAGGGTAGAGAGAAAAGTTCAGTGTATACAGGGATACGGGCAGGAGGCAAGTGGAAGATACCCAGTATGGCCCCATTGAGCTTTCATTTTAGACAGTGGTTCTCAGCAAGAGGAGATTTTGCTTCCTCCAAGGGCATTTGGCAATATTTGGTGACATTTTTTTAATTGTCATGACTGAGGGGAGGGATGTCACCGGCTTTTTGTGGGTAGAGGCCACAAATGCTGCTAAACCTCATATAATGCACAGGCTTTGTGCCCGTGTTATGCACACACACGCACACACGCATGAAATTGTCTAGCCTGAAATGTCCATAGTGCTGAGGTTGAGAAACTCTGTTTTAGTGCAGGAAAAACATATTAGTCAAATGCTCACATAGGTGAATATAAAATTATAAGCTGCAGCGTCCTATGAAAAAAAGTCACCTGCTGCCTAAGGGTACAAGATCAGAGAAGTCTTCTGTTAAGTTAGGCTGATTAAACTAAGATTTGATCAGGGACAAGTCAACCAAAAGAAGAGGAAGGGAAGAATAATCCTGGCAGAGGAAATATCATATTCAAATGCCTAAGGCAATAAGCAGAATGGAATATTCCAGGGCAGGAAGACAGGTGAGTTGGAAAGCAGAAAGAAAGGGGGAGCTTGGTGCAAAACTGGCTTGCTAGGCTGGGTCTAGATCCTGCAGGGAATTGGGGGCCATTTTAAAGTGCTGAGTGTATTTGAGCCACATAAAATAGCCAAAGCAAACAGGAACAACTAGGGTAAGTGGCCCTTTAGGAGGACGTGGAGATGAATAGGTAATTAAAATAGCCTCTACGCCACCCAACCCCACTCCCACTCAAGAGGCAAAATGATGCAGTGATTAAGAGTATTCGATCTCTGGGGCCAAACTGCCTGGGCATAAATTCTGGCCAATATTGATTACCCGTGTGACCGTGCAGTGTTAGGAGAAAAGGAGATAAGTAATTCTCTGATCCTGTTTCCCCTCTGACAAATAAATAGGGGTAATAATGGCATATACCTCATAGTGTTATAAGAAAATAAGTTGAAAAGGGAGTTTAGCCCAGCGTTTGGTACGTGGTCAAGATTTAATTATTAAAAATGATTATCATGATGATGGTTACTGTTGTTGGTGTTCCAGAAGAGGAGTCAGCAAATTATTCCCAGCCAGTCAAACGTGGTGGCTGCCTATTTTTGCAAACAAGTTTTTATAGAACATAGTCATGCCTATTTGCTTGCATACCATCCATGGCTGCTTTCGCGTGACAATGGCAATTAAGTAATTGCAACGTACGCTGTATGGCCCACAAAGCTGAAAATATTTCCTATCTGGCTTTTTTTCAGAACAAGTTGGCAGACCCCTGTTCTAGGCTTAATCCCTACCTGCTCCATGAACCTTACCCTTCATGAGTTTATTCAATAGTTTTCTGATGACGTTGTAGCAACTGTCCTCAGATATTCTCAGTCCTCGCTCTACTTCCGGAAAACGTATTAACCTTTGATTTCCAAGCAGCTGCCAGCGTTTCTAACTCTTTTCTAGTCTATCTGAATGAGAGTCTCTGAAAGAAGCCTCTTACTCTGCTGACTTCTCCAGTTCTGGTTAAAACAATACTCACCTTAGGGCTCCTGGGGGGCTCAGCCTGTTAGGTGTCTGACTCTTGTCTGGGTTCGGCTCAGGTCATGATCTCGTGGTTCATGGGTTCAAGCCCCATGTTGGGCTCTGCGCTGTCAGCGCACAATCTGCTTGGGATTCCTCTCTCCCTCTCTCTCTGCCAACCCTTCCTCCCCCGAATAAATAAATAAACTTAAAAAAACCCACGCACCTCACCTTACAATTCTGCTCTGGTTATTGCGACTGCAGTCTTAGCCTTTGTCAAGTAGAAATTGGTCCCATGAGCCTCCTACCGCCCACCTGGTTGATGGACCTGTTCCCTGGTGGGCCTCACAAGAACCATGCCCTGCCATGTAGTCCTCCTGCTAGTCTGCGCCCGGAAGGAGTGAAATAAATAATAATATCTACACTTACAGGGGAATCATTATGTGCCAGGCAACACTGTAAGGATATTTAATGGGTTATCACATTTAATCTTCACTCAGGTTATCCCCATTTTGTGGATTAGGAATCTGAGGCTCAGAGACAAAGCACCTTGTCCAGGGTCTCCCTGCCGGTCAGAGGTCTGAGCCCAGATAGTGACTGTGGAGCCCTTGCTCTTAACCTCCTCATCGTGAGAGCTGACGGCCACATTCTAGGCACAGGTGCCCGGACCAGGATGTCCTCATAATCTGCAGAACAGGATGGAACAGGAAAAGTAACAAGCGCTCAGTAACACAAATAAGGAATCCGGTCCCTAGAGAGTTAAATCTTCATGCTCACAGGAGTCCAGATATCCAGAAAACCCATCTAGACTGCAGATTAAGGCGGCGACACCAAGAAGGCCCTCAAAAAATGGAGGCAAATTTAGCCTCAGCTAGAGAGATTTTTAGATGTTTTCAGCAAAAATCTACGAGAATAACTAGCTTATCCCAGAGCTTGGAGCATCTAAATGGAGTTATTTGTCTGGATTGTGGTGCACACATACGTGTGTGTGTGTGTGTGTGTGTGTGTGAGTGTGTGTACGTATAAGCATACACACACACACACACACACACACACAGAGTGGTATACAGCTTCTAATATCTCATTTGAACTGTGGTGAAGGTGATAGTGTTCAAATTTTTTCATTTCTGCTGGAGAACCATATATATTGCTTTGTGCAGAGAAACTCATTTGAACTAGTCAAATAGAGGAAAATGAATCTTCCTGCTTCTGCTTCCCTGTTGTGCCTATTGATGGTAATTTGTACAGAGGTTTATCCTGCACGGTGCTTAGAAATGCCACTAACACTTACTTGCAGTTTACCTTTCCAGGACCAGGAAACCCCGGTAACAGATTTCTTTAGATCTGAAGATGAGGCTGTTTAATTTTCTGAACATATGTCATATTTTTGTCCTGTCACTCTGATAAACCTTTAAAAGCTTTTGTTGAGATGATGGCTCTTTAGATCCCAGGCGTGTGAAGGTGTATTTAGTTCAAGTACAACTAATCAATGATACTGAGATCTGTTTATCCAGGAGTTCACTAGGCACAGTGGGGAGATAAAGTCATCCTTGGAGATGAAGTGTCATCTATAATATAAGCAGCAAACAGTCGGGCGCACATCAGAACGATATCGAATGTAAAGGCACCATGAGTTATGAGAAAAAAATTAGACAATAGAAGTTTACTTTTTAATGTTTGGGGAGGTTTTAATTTTAAACAGCAAACATTTATGGAGAAAAGACAACTCAGGGAACACAAATGTACATCGCTTTTGGTAAGTGGTGGTGAGATAGCTATAATCACGGTCATAAATCCATAGACATTTTCTCCAAATGGCAATTAAAAGTTGCTATATATTGGGGTACCTGGGTGGCTCAGTTGGCTAAGTGTCTGACTTTGGCTCAGGTCACGATCTCACGGTGCCTGGGTTTGAGCCCTGCGTCAGGCTCTATGCTGACAGCTCAGAACCTGGAGCCTGCTTAGGATTCTAGGTCTCCCTCTCTCTGCCCCTCCCCGGCTTGTGCTCTCTCTCTCTCTCTCTCTCTCTCTCTCTCTCTCAAAAATAAATAAATAAACATTAAAAAAAAAGTTGTTTTGTCTTGGGGTGCCTGGATGGCTCAGGTAAGTGTCTGCCTCTTGATTTTGGCTCGGATCACGATCTCACAGTTTGTGAGTTCGAACCCTGCATTGGGCTCTGAGCTGACAGTGCAAAGCCAGCTTGAGATTTTCTCTCTTTCTCTGCCCCTTCCCCGCTCACACTCTCTCTGTCTCTCTCCAAATAAGTAAATAAACTTAAAAAAAAAATAGTTGCTGAGGCACCTGGGTGCCTGACTTTGGCTCAACTCATGATCTTATAGTGTGTGAGATCGAGCCCATGTCAGGCTCTGCGCTGGCAGCTCGGA
Source organism: Panthera uncia (assembly GCF_023721935.1). Lineage (NCBI taxonomy): Eukaryota > Metazoa > Chordata > Mammalia > Carnivora > Felidae > Panthera > Panthera uncia. The sequence goes on from NC_064807.1 coordinate 20,857,651, forward strand.
GCCTGGAGCCTGCCCTGGATTCTGTGTCACCCTCTCTTTCTCTGCCCCTCCTCTGCTTGTGCTCTGTCTCTTTCTCTCTCAAAAATAAATAAACATTAACAATTTTTTTTAAGTTGCTATGTATTGGGGCACCTGGGTAGCTCAGTAGGTTAAGTGTCCTGCCTCTGGATTTCGGCTCAGGTCATGGTCTTATGGTTCCTGAGATGGAGCCCCATGTTGTGAGACTGAGACCTGCATTGGGCTCCATGCTGTCAGACTGCTTGGGATTCTCTCTCCCTTTTTCTCTGCCCCTTCTTACTTTCTCTCTCTCAAAATAAATAAATCAACTGAAAAAAAAATTTTAATGTTTATTTTTGAGAGAGAGAGAGAGAGCACGAGTGGGGGACGGGAAGAGAGAGGGAGACACAGAATCTGAAGCAGGCTCCTGGCTCTGAGCTGTCAGCACAGAGCCCGACACAGGGCTCGAACCCACAAGCGGTGAGATCATGACCTGAGCCCAAGTCAGACACACAACCGACTGAGCCACCCAGGCTCCCCAGTAAATCACCTTTAAAAAAAAGTTGCTATGTTTTTTACTACTAATTTTGTCAACTATAGCTTCGCCATTTCATTGGTTCAAAATATGTTTCCTTTCGGTGTTGGAATCTCCTCATATCATTATTTTACAATTTCATGTTTTCTATTGAGTTACTTATTAAAAGTTCAATTCCAGCACAGGCTGGGGGTTTACCTAAGCAGGTTATATCAGAGGCAAAGCCATGAACCTCCAGGGGTATCCAATTCAGTCAAGTTGACAGAGGTGAGCAGGAAGCTGTAAGGCAATTTGTTACGATGCAAAGAGCAACTTAAGCCTTGAAATGAGGTATGAGAGAGGCCGCTTTGTGACCTCATACATTGCAGCCCTATTGATCCCACCACATTCCCATAGCTGGGCAAACTGGAGTGTATGGGGCCCTTAGATTGAAAAAAACCCCTCTGTGGTACTTAATCTCCTCCGTGTAGCAGGGGTATTCTCGAGGTGACTGCTGCTTTTCAATCTAGAAGGAAACCAGTAGAAACAACTTTCCCATGTCAGGAGCCTTTAGTATACTCTCAAAAATAAGAACTAACGTCTACTGACGTATTATAGATGAAAATACTCACAATCCAGTATTCCTAAATAAAAGCCCTTTAAAATGTATTTATTCTTAAAATAACAGTAAATAAAACTTTGTTCTATGCTTTTAATTACTTAAAATAACATAGCCACTTATCTCTCTGCAAAAATGACTCTATATTTTTATTAAAAGCAATTAAACACTGATCCAGGGGGAAAATTGATAAACCTCACTATCTAAACATTTCTTGGGGCCAATATACCTGGATTTCAAAAAAAAAAAAAAAAAAGAAAAGAAAAAAATACTTGCAACATACATGATTGTGTTTGGGTTTAAATTTATCATAAAAATCAATTAAAAACATAGGAAAAAAAGGGGAAAAGAACACTAGTAAAGACAATACAAAAAAAGAAAATACAAAAAGCTTAGGAAATATGAATAGATGCTCAGTTTCACTCCTAATTTAATATTAAAATTTAAAACTGTGAAATACAATTTTCAGTTTTATATTGGCCAAAAATGGTAATATATATCATTGATGAGTATGGGGAAATGAAGCATTCTAAACAATGTTAATAAAAATGTGCGTTGGTACAATATCTTTGAGGCACACCTTAGAAATATCTTTCATAATTTTAAATTCAGATACTGTCTAACCTGACAACTCTATTTCTAGGAATATATCCTATAGATATGCCTAACACACGTATGAAAGATATGTGTCCATTCTTATTAATAATAAGAGTCTAGAAATATTCTAAAATGCCCACTAATTGGAAAATGATTGGATAAATCATGGAATATTCACATAATGGATGACCTTTCAGCCGTTTGTTTAAATGAATCACCTCACTAGGTACTGAAATACTGACATAGAATGCTTCCTGAGACACTAAGAGAAAAAAAAGGACGCTGTGCACAATAAGCTGTGTAGAAAGTTCCAGAAAGTATGCTTAAGAAGCTTTAAATAGTAGTTCCCTATGGGACAATGTGTGATGGGAGGGATAATTATATTCACGGTGTACCTGTGTTATTTTGCATGTACATTTTCTACGTTAATTATAATACTACAGTCTAGTTAAGAATGAATAAAGTATACCATGCCAGCCTGGATAGCCTGCGTTCTATAGGCCTTTTAAGTTAATATCCCTCTAAGAAAAGTGGGGAAAAAGCACTTCGCTTGAATATGTAAAAAGGAAAGTACATGAAAAATGGATAGATAGATGGGAGCATCTGGCTACATGTGACGCTTAAATCTAGACATGCGGAGCATTTCACCAGTATCTTCAGGCAAACGATATATTTACCAGGCTCACTAGCTAGTTCCCTTTTCACGTGATTCATGCCAACTCCTCACCTTGGGTTAAAAGAACACAATTATTGCTAAAGGATTAACAGAAATACTCCTAAACATTTTGTGAATGTAAAAGGGAGATTATGAAATTCTCTTCTGTGTTGCCAAATAGTTTTTTAGGTCTGGTGTATATTGGTGTTTACTTTCATAATTTTCCCAGCTGCCATCAAGTGCAACGTGCTTTCTTCATTGTGATAATACATAGTCATTTGTTAACATTATCATAACCCAGGCTTAGCCTATGGTAGGTATACTTGATTTACTTGACATTTCGCTTAAGCTGTTTAAAGGTTGGTGGTTGTTTTTCTGAAGTCACACTAATTCATAGGAGTTGTCACTTCCCTGTGGCTTCGTGGTTTCTGCTTTTCTCCTCACTGAGGTTTCTACTGAGTTCCGAAGAACCAGACATTTATTGAAAGCTCATGACTGTCAACTGGAAATAATCACTGTTGGTGAACTTTTAAAGAGCCCTCTTTTAAATGAGATGCACTTAGAATGCACCCGGATGAATAGATACAGGCTGCCTGTCCGCCACTTACTTTCTTGTCAGTGTCGATGTTAGTTGATTTCCAGTCTAGGACCTGAGCACATACCGAGTCCAAAAGTCTACTTTCTTTTCTGTTTTCAATGAGGACAATAAAAGCCAGTGCAGTTGGATTTTATACTCCAAGGTCCTCGCGTCTTGTTGAATAAAAGTTGAGTTGAGTATTCCCAGACCACAAAACTCCATCTCATTCTCTCCCTTTTTCTAACTGGAAGTTACATACCCAAGATGAGCTTCCTGAACAGAAAACCATGTACATAATGAATATTTTAAAAACTTTTTTCTTGCCAAAACAGGGTCTTTTGATGTTATGGTTGTGTTCATATTCTCTCTCCCTTGTGGAATTCAGTATCAGAATCAATAAGGGATCAGAGCTACTTAATATTCTTTGTCCAGAAGCCTTACATATATAATTTGGTACCAAGGTGCACAAAAATAAAATCCTTGTGAAAGGCAACTAAAAACTAATAGGCTGGTTTTAAATAGAGTGCTGGTTCCAATCCAAACTGTGAAAAACAGAGCAATACATTGAAAGCAAAAAAAGGCTTCGTTGTTGGAACACACCTTGAAAGATACCTATCCCCCCCCCTTTTTTTTCAGGGGTTATTTTTAAGGGTGAATAAGATGCATGCAGGGTTCTGTGATTGCAGTGGAAATGAATGAGGTGCAATAGGCATGGGTCAAATAAACAGCACTTCTTTTTACAATTAGGTCCTTTGTCCGAGGTCTCAGCCGAGAGGCCAAATATTGAATGTTATTTGGATAAATGTGTCTCTCATCACAAGAAGTAGCCAGGAAAACAGCCATGAGGTGCTGCCCTAACAGCATCAGGAAGGCTGCAGGGCCCATGCCCACCATGGATTTGTTGTGTGAGAGTTCCTAGTGCTCTTAATCTGCTGTTTTTCATGAATACACAAACTGGAAAATAAAATAACGTAACACAAAAAGTAAAGTAAGAAAACAACAACAACAACAACAACAAAATAGCATGAAATACAAGCCTAACCAAAATCTACTAGGGGATAAAGAGTCTGAATGTATGGGCTGCAAATAAGATTTGCTTATCTAATTTTTTTTTTCTTTTACATTTATTTATTTTTGAGAGACAGAGAGAGACAGAGCACAAGTCGGGGAGGAGCAGAGAGAGAATGAGATGCAGAATCCGAAGCAGGCGCCAGGCTCCGAGCTGTCTTCACAGAGCCCTACAGAGCCAATTTTCAGGGGTGCCTGGGTGGCTCAGTCCGTTAAGCCTCTGACTCCGGCTCAGGTCATGATCTCACGGTTTGTGAGTTCAAGCCCCAAAGCGGGTTCTGTGCTGACAGCTCAGAGCCTGGAGCCTGCTATGGATTCTGTATCTCCTGCCCCTTCCCCTGCTCATACTCTGTCTCTGTGTCTCTCTCTCTCAAAAAAAACAAAACATAAACAAATAAACAGACATTAAAACAAAGATTTTAAAATAAAAAAAACAAAGAGACCTAGTTTTCAAAATCACTTTCTGTAGGCTTAGAAAATTACCCGAACTTTTTACTTTTTCTGTTTCACAATCCCTTATCTAAAACTAATTTGGGCAGTCCTGTCTTGGAATTCAGATTTTTTTAAATTTTATTTTGCTTTTGTTTTTTATATTAAATATAATTTATTGTCGCATTGATTTCCAAGATTATTTTTTCAGATGTTACAACGCCAGTACAGTGCATATGCACATATATGATATATAATGACCTTCAGTGGGGTCCGGGACAGCTCCCCCCAATCAAACGCATTAATTTTTACAATGAAAGCCATAGATCTTCACATTAAAGGGAGATAAATAGACTCGAAATAAGGTCGTATCAGTGCAAGTCAGGTTTTACCACTAAATAAATATGCTGCTAGTTTTTTTTTTTTTAATTTGATCTTTAGAGTTTTTGTATTTTACAGTTGCGGAGAAGGAATCATGGGATTGTATTAAACTGGCACTGCACAGCGTGCAAGGTTATGTAAAAGCCTTTTTCAGCGTCACCAACAAAATTAATTACCGAATATCTTCTTTCCCATAACTTGGAATAACACAACTGGTAATGAGTTACAGGTTAGAAAGAATACAATGGAGCACAGGCAGTGGTACCAACTAAACACACAGCCCAAGTAGAATTCTCTGTTCCAGAAGCTGGGAAAACACGTGGGGCCAGAAAGCCAAATCAGCGGATTTGAACTGGATACCATTTCTGTGACAGTTAAGCCCCGTGCCTCTTGTTGAATTTGTGAGCTTTAATGGATATAGTTGAACTTCGACCTCGAGGGTTAAAGTGCGGCCAAGACACCGGAGGTCATGTCGCCATTAGTGATCATTATCCTAATAGCTGCTCATCTGACATTTTTAGAAACCATCGGTGGTTTAGAATGGGGACAATTTTAATGAACAACGTTGGATTCAATGTTTCTGGTGACCTCATTGATTAACTGGAATCAGCTACATGACAGAAATTCATTATTAATTGGCCGGAATTTTTAAAAAGAGATGCGATCTTAATGAACTTAGAACATGAGAAAAGTTACACGTTCAAGCAGGCTGCTTGAGGATAGAAGAAAAAAATGCCTTACGTGCCCAAACCGTTCTGTGAATTAAACCTACCTATTTTCTCTTGATGGTTTGAATGCACCAGCCGTCGCTTTCTGATAGTGAAGCAAAAGTATTGGACCACAGTGGAAAGCCCTGCTCAGAACACAGGGTACTTTTACGACTCAGCAGAAGTGGGAAACTTCCTAGGGAAATGTGCTTGGGAAGTCCCCACATGCCCACATGACAGAGATCAGTGAACCTTGTTAATGAAACCCACCTTCTCCCCCTCCACGACCTTCAGCCCTCATGTAGATGCACCTGACATGCAAAGCTATTGTCTTAGACCTTCTTTTAGACTGTCCTGACAAAGAACCATCACTTCCTGATATTCGAGTCTCTGCTTTGTTTCTGTATGAGTGTCCAGCTCCTGCTCCCCCACCCTCCCCACCCACATCGGCTTCGTGTGGTTATAAGGTATTTAGCGTCTTCAAACTGATTTCTGATTAAGCCAAAGTGTTAGTTGCTGTGCATCATCAAAGTCTTCTCCATCCTTCCCAAATGTCTGCATTAGTTCCCGTATTAAGGTAAAACAGACTAAACCCCAGGTAGAATCCATTATCATCTGGATCCACCTCAAAAAGTGGTGGATGGGAGTATGGAATTGGGAATAATAAAAAGAGCTCTTCGTGGAGCGCAGAATATCTTGGTACAAAGCCTGGCTTTCTCACTTACCAGCTGTCTAATCTTCAGCAGGCCACGTCACTTCTCCAGACTTGAAATTCCCCTCTGCTGAGATGGGAGATTATTGAATTAAATGGCCGTCAAGTCTTTCAACTTTCGAAGCTTATTAGACCTTGATTCTTTGTTTTTTTGGCAAATCTGCTCTCCGAGCTTCATTGGCCGCTGTCACTATGAAATAACAAAGCAGACCTTTCTGAATTGATTCCTGTCCCCTCCTAGCAAGTTGTTATCTACTGCTCACCCATGCCAGCTACTGGCCTTTCCTTCTTTGGCCTCTCCCCCAGACTAATTAAGTGAAGACCGTTTGTACATGTATTCAATGTGGAAAGATAGTGGACATGAGATTATGTGTGTGTTTTTCCTAAGCCAGAAGCTTGAGCAATAATGTTTACTCATTCCAGGCTTACATTTGAGAATTGGTCAAAAGAGTCATTTACCTGGCAAAACCATAACTCAGTAGGAAATCACATTCATTGAAATGTTTTCTAAAACACATTTCTTGCTTCTTGGCTCCTAATAGTGCAATTTTGTTTCTCTGATTCTGCCTATGAGAGTAATTACTGGCACTTGGTGGGCTTGAAAAAAAGAAAGAAGGAGAAAGAGAGAAACATTTGTAAAGTTATATTTTGCCCTCTGTTTTTATCATTATAAACTATGCAGTGGCGGTTTGTATGCGCTATTAGTTTGTGATTTGGTTTTTTGTTTGTTTGTTTGTTTTCTTTTTCTCCCTGCCTGACTGTATTCACTATATCAGACTTGGAAGGAAAATAGATTAAGTCAATTCACAGCAAAGACATTGATATTTTAATAATATTTACTCATATTTAATAATATAAATTTCATCCAAACATGAAATTTAAGCAAAGTGGATAGATGTTATTTAGGTAAATGAGCCCCCAATGGCACCAGCATCTGTGATTTTGTTCAAAAATTTGATTTGTCATCAAATATAATATCCATGTTATAAAATATATTTTTTAAACATATCACAACTAAGGGATTTTTATACTTTGTAAGAAAGGAAGCAATTGCTGTGGTATTTCAGAACCTATATCTTTTTTTTTACTGTAATAGTTGTTCACAGACTCTAAACAATATTTTAAAACAATCTCTCTGAAAGAAAATATTCAACTAAAGATAAGAGACAGCATTTATGTAAGTGAAATGTTACAAGATTTTTAAAATTAAAGTCATCTTTGAATTTTTCACAGCACAACGCAAAATAGAAATTTGCAAGCTTCCTGTCAGATCACTATGCTTTTACTCTTGAGCGAGGGGTTCGATAACACATCAGTGATCTTCCACATATATATGTAAAGTATTTAAATACTTTAATACCCCTAAAGCATTTGTTGACAAAAGGGAATGTTCCCACTCAAGGCATTTAAGAAAAAAGAAATTCCATCTGATGTATGTCCTCAAGAAAAAAACCAACCGAACTTGAGGTTCTGAGAAGCCTCAGGCGGGGGAAAGGAAAACAATCATAGTCAACAGTATTTTAAGGGAAGTAAAGCCAGATGCCATTTTAAATATCTGAAAAATTTGTCTGAAATCATCCAGTGTAGCCCCAACCAATTTGAAATCTGGGGCAAAAGCAGAAATTATAATTTGGCAATTGCTTGAACATGTTGAAATAGGGAATTTGTGCTTAGGGAAAAATTACCCACAGGATTTAGTGTTTAGAATTTTGACTTTTAGAAGGTTCGTTAATCTCTCCAGCACTTCATTGTTTGGTCAATGAAATGGGATATTTGCCAACTATCAGACATGAGATTTGTGATATGAATGTAAGTAAATCTCTTAGAAATACAGAGAAAAATCATAAGTGCAAAAACCATGGTCATTTCCTTTTAAGTCCTCTTTTTGTTGATTTAAAAATAATAAAAGCAGGTCATGCATATTATAAAGACAAGTTAGGAAATAAATATCCCAGAATTTACATTTCTAAGAATATTTCAAGTCTAAATGGACCTCAGAGGCTTTTATGAGAGGAAATCCAGTTTTCCTTAGGACTCCTTTCCTAATTTCCTCTGGGAATCTCTGGTGCCAATGGAGGGCAGAATGAGAGTCCTACCCCACAGTTCCTACTCACCCTGCCCTGGGGGCTGGTGTTGCACTGTTTTGCTCCCCGTCTGCTCCTAGGACGGCCAGACTTCAGTTCCTTTCAGCCCCTGGTCTCCTCTGTGCTCTCTTCCTTCCTTCACCCATCAGTGACTTCTTGGGGGGGGGGTGTTTCTGCAGGGGTTTTCAATTTTTTTTAATGTTTATTTATTTTTGAGACAGAGAGAGAGAGAAACAGAGAGACAGAGTGCGAGTGGGGGAGAGGCAGAGAGAAAGAGGGAGACACAGAATCTGAAGCAGGTTCCAGGCTTTGAGCTGTCAGCACAGAGCCAATGTGGAGCTCCAGCTCATGAACCCCAAGATCATGACCTGAGCCGAAGTCGGACACTTAACCAACTGAGCCACCCAGGCACCACCAGGGTTTTTAAATTAACATGACAGATTCTCCTTCCTAGTGTAAATACACAGAGAATCCAGGGTGTTGCTGGACTGAGGCTTAGGGAGACAGTAGCTCCAATTTTGGCCCAGCTTCACCCTTTGCTGTCACTCACAACAATGTTCTCTCAGGGACTCCCTTGTCTCCTAATAGCACAGCCCCTTGGGTGGCAGCCTGGCTCACCTAACAGGAACTTGGGTATTGTGATGGCCAATGGGGGTTGCTGCCCCGAGATAAGATGGAGAAGACTGTACAACCACAGACAGGGGTTTCCTCACAGCCTTCTGACCCTGGACTCCACCTAGTGAGGACCTGACTCGTCCTTTTCCTTTCATTCCACAGAACACATGACCTGGCTCTGTTGAATCTGAGGTGATAGATGGGGCTGGACTGCTTTCTGTGGTGGTGGCTCGAGTCCTCTCTCACAGTGATCCTAGGCCTAAGCACTATTTCTATGATGGGAAGTTTCTGGAACAATCCATAGGAGGGTGACACAGCTGCTCCCCCAGAACCCCTCCCAGAGCACACCTAGCTTTGCCTCCCATGCTAATCTAATATATACTCTCACCTCCAAAAAACTGAGGGCCTGAGTCGTCTTGCCAACTCTTCTCAAGCCTCTGCCTTCTATATCTGAGCTCTGTTAAGGTTCCTTGAAGATTTTTCTTGGGTTTTATTCTTTTCTCTTTTCCCACCCCTTTTCTAGGTGGTCACATCCATTCCTAAGGCTTTCAGATCTATCAACTTGCTGGTGACCACGTAATATGTCAATCCACTCGGAGCTCTCTTCTGACCTCCAACATGATGGTGGCTTGGAGGAGTGGGGATACCGAAAATGATTGTGTACATCCGGAGTCTTGACCTATTTTGAAGCTTCCATTTGAAATGGGGAAGACTGTGGAAAGGACAGGTCTGGCAGGGAATATCCAGAGTTCAGTTGCGAGACGTCTGTTAGTCATGCAAGAGATGTTGAGAAGGCAGGTCTCCTGGAAATGAGGAGTTAAAACAGAGGTCTGAGAGTTGCCGACATCAAATGCATAGAATAGGACAAGGTGACAAGTAGAATAATATGCAGATATGTGGCATCTGTCCTTTACATATACATATACATATACATATACATATACATATACATAACACATAACACATAACACATATTTGTGTTATGTTTGTGCATTTTACATATTTTATAGTAATTATAATATTTGTATAAATATGTATATTAGAATAAGGCCAACACATAAAAAAAATACATGTTGTTAATATTTCCAAGTCTTTTAATCACAGTGCACCATTACTTTTCAAAATGGCTGTACAATTTACATCCCCTTCGTCTATCTACAAACGTATCCAATTCCTCTGAGAACGTTGCTTTTACGTAGGCATCACCTCCCTACTGGGCGTAAAATCACCAGGAACTAGCAAAGCACATATTTATCTGTAGGCCAAAGGATGGCACTTCTCCAAGATTATGAACAGTTCAGAGACGTTTATTCTCATATACATGAGATGGGTAAGGGGATTTTGGCTTTGGGTTTAAAAGATTAACTCCAAAGCAACTGTCGTGGTTCAAACAGCTAGCTACTGTGAAAATCTGATAGAGATCGAGATGACTGATAGTTCTTGAGGAGTAAGGAGGAGAATCAGGCTCCCTGATGTTGTCACATGCCGAATTGGGTTGGGTCCTTGCAGCGGTAAGAAAGCCAGCAAGTGAAACAAATTCCTTTAAGAAGATGGTATTCCATTTAAGAACAGATAATGGGGTTGTTTGTAAGCCCATGTTTTTGTTATTATTGCACCAACTATTGGTAAGGCTGTACTTGTAACTGATACAGATTTGAAAAACAGATTATTGTCACTTTTTGTTAGCTATTTTCTCTGCCCTTTACCCCAGTGACCCCATTCCTCCATTTTCAGGACGCCTGAGAGTTAGGTCGGTTTCCCACTAGCTTGGGAAATGAGCCAACACCTGATAAGTGATCGTTCTCACCAGGACAGCATTTTCAAGCAAGGGGAAGCAGTTGAAATTTATAGTAATACTATATCTTTAGAGAGCATCTTTCTCTTAGGAGTTTGTATTTTTATAGGCATTCAACTTGATTCTCCCCAGGACCCAGGAGAAACCCATAACAGTAATGACATATACAAATACCTATAAACCTTAATGATAGATGCCCATATTGCCCTAGGAAGGAAATGTCTACCTTGAGTGTAGCCTTTCTCCTTAATGCAAAACTCTGCTGGAGAGATTCCATCACAGCTGCCTGACTGCCTCCTCCAAGCTTGAAAGGCTGAGCTGCTTCATGGGACTGAATGGTTTTCCCCTTCTAAAAAGTAAAGGAAATATTGTGCTCATTATTATTCCAATGTGGGAAACACCACTATAAAAATCGGTGGTTCAACAATTCAGTTCAACAACAATTTGTTGAGAGGCTACTATGTGCCAGGCCTTTTGGGACAGACACAGTCCGTGGCCAAAATTTTAGAGTCTGTCTAAGACATGGTGTCCAGCTATGGGTCAACAAAGCGGTACCAAGGACATTGCATCAGAATTGGCTGGGGAGGCATTTGAACAGAGATTCCTGAGTCCTGCCTGAAGATAGCCTGATTCAACATGACTTCAGTGGGTTCTAGGGTTACGCTTTTTTAATAAAATCCATTTTGACTTAAAAGGTGTTTTCCCGAGCTATCATCATATCTGAGAGTCATTGTTCTCATTGATTAGTTATGCAATGACAGGATTATATTTTAAGAAATTGGGGAAAGTAAGCTGTAGAAGTAGAATATTGTTGGACTGATTGGGGGGCAGTATTGTGCAGTAGCTAAGGGTAGAGTTTGTGATCAGTCTGAATCTCTCCTTTCCCTCTTCCTAACTGTGAGACATTTGGCAAGCTTCTCAAATGCATTAGTAGTCAGCTTTAGCATGCAGTTCTCCTTGGTAAAGTAGAGATAATAAGTCTTGATTTTACAGGTTGTTTTGCTAATTAAATAAGATACTGCATGCAAAATGTGACATAGTGTCATTAGCACTCTGTTAATGGCGGTTACTATCATTATTGCTATCATTGTTGGCAAAACTCAAAACAAAAATCAAACCATCCTTATTCACCCCCTTCATTAGAATATTGAACCTTGCAGTCATCAGCTCTATGATGACAGATATTAGACACACACACACACACACACACACACGACTCACATGCACATGCACACAGTTAACGTATATAATGTCCATAAGTAGAAGGTTGACCAGTAGCACATTTCAAATATCATTCCTCTTTAGTCTTAATCTAATTTTTTGCTTTAAGGAATAAGTTAAAAGAAAACAGTCTTATTCTCATGTGAGTTTCTAGGTTATTTTTCTTCCAGGCAAACGTTGGCATTATTAGTTTTGAATTCTTCTGGTGAGGGCATAGGCTCCCTTGTGTAAAGACCTTATCCATAAATATATTCAATGTTGTCATGGAAGGGCTGATCAGACCATACATTCTGGGTGAGGACTCTAGATTTTCTCCCAAGGGAGACAGGAAAAGTGCAGGGGCACTTCCTGAAAAATCAATGGACATCACGTAGAAACTGCAGGAGAAAAATCCCTTAAGGCCTTTATGATATGTAGCTTGCTGCCTGGCAGTTTTAGGCATCACCAGTGAAGACAAGACGTGCCCCCTAGGGGAGAAAAAGAATGTAAATTCTAAGACCAGATGCAGAACAGAGCCACTGCCAAGCCAGGAAGGAGAGGGTTAACAGAGCGAGAGGTTAGTTACCAGTTAACATTTATAAGGATGTTTTATGGACCGAGCAAGTAAAACAGGCTGGATTCCAGATGTCACAGCTGAGGTTACCAGCCTCTGGAGGGATCTCCAAATAATCCCTCTTAATTCTAGTTTCTTCAAAAGGCAGAAGGAAGAGGGAAAGAGTTGGAGGGAACAACGGGAGAGGCAAGGGGAGGGGGAAGGGAAGATGTGCATATAGACAGTAAGAACAATGCACTTATCACTTAAAATGGTTTGAAAACTAGTTTTACAGATGTTTGCTTAAAAGTATGAAACAGGCATTCTCTGGTGTTCCTGCAACCATGTCATTGAGACATCATGATTTTAGTATTTTTTAATGTCTACGATACTATTCCTTAAAATATTCAATACTTAATTCATTTGTGCATTCTGGCATCCATTCGTGTATTTCCCCAAAATTCCATGAGGCATTTTCTATAAGCCAAGCAAAGAGACATTAGGTGTATCTATGCCCTTTCGAGCTTGCGGTCTATTCGGGAGCAAAGAGATGGCCACATAATTTTCCTAGGTTGAGAAAGGTAAGTATGAGAATGGACATGTGTGCAGGATGTGTGGAGCATAGAGGCTGGACCAAAGGCCATGAAGGCTTGGGAAGAATTCAGAGAAGGTGTATGATACGTTACTGTGTCTTAAAGGAGGACTGTGATTTTTGCAGCTGCACATGAGAGAATGAACAAGCCAGGCAGGAAGCAGGAACTGCTGGGCCTGGAGACTGAAGTAACATGAAATTGCTTGCAGAAAGTGAAGAATATTTCCATGAAGCTAGTCCATTGGGCACATCAGTTGGATATCCGCACGGGGGCAGCTGATTGGGATCATGCTGCAAGAGTAGACTCTGTCTCATGAAAATAAGAAAATCCAGAAAGTCATTAGGAACTGGGTAAGCTCATTCAGTATTTTGCACATATGTAATGGAGAAAGGAAAGGAGATGATCCAGGCAGTGGTAAAGAAAGAATTAATTAAAAAGGACATGAACATGAACTAGAAACCTGCCATCCTCCAGACGTAGCACTGGGGCACTTCCATAGAGTATTTCCTTATAGGGTCCACAACCGTCCCACACAAACAATCTGTGTTGTAGCAATAATCCTCTCCGATTTCCAGATAAGGGAATTGAGGTCCATCAAGTTTATGCACCTTACCCAAGCTACCATGCCCATAAATGGCAGATACAGAATTCAGACCCAAGGTTTGACAAAAGACCATGCCCTCTCTTCTTTATACTATGCTGCCCTTGGAGAACATAACTCTGGGTCAGGATTTCACTGGGCTTGAGGGGATAATGATGAAAATCTGTCGGTAACTTAAAAGGAGGCTTGAAACAACCGAGTGAAATAGAGTCTAACTGCAACAACTGAATAAGACCCTGGATCTTAATCTTCCTGTCACAAAAGACAAAGAAGGATGGTCAGGATTAACGCAGTTGGCAATCTCAGCAACCCGCCATCAGCAGTACTCTCCCAGCACACGCTGAACAGCACTTAGTCCTAAGCAAGCCATTGTGACTGACAAGAGAAGTGCTCCGTCTTCTGAACATGCACAACACGGACGATTTTTCCAAATGAATTATTCATTCAAAGCTTCCAACAAAAAACGCACTGCTTTTCATTCAGTGAGGGGGCTGCGAGGAGGGGGATTAGAAGTGCTGAGGCGACGGGAAGGATGTTGACGTTATTTAACAGACGGAGGTGCTATAATAATAAGCTTTAAGGTAACAGTTGCTAAATAAAGGCAAGCCTAGTGAAATATGCAATTAAAAAAGAATAGAAATTGATTGGTGAAAACAAGTCAAGGATCACAAATGCAAGTTGGTTTGGTACCTAACGTGTGAGAAGAATGTAAAGAAGAAACATATTTTCTGAAAATAGTTGTGGTTTCTTAAAAAGTCAGGTAATTATTAGAGCTTCAAATGAACTCTTTGATGAATACCGAGATGTATGTGCTAATATTATTAGGAAATTTACTAGCCACAGGAAATCTCAGGCAGATGGTGCTTTAAAATTGATCTTTCCCCTAGAGGGTAGAGGAAATTTGGGAATTGTCTTTCAAGGATCTCCTTAGGACACATAAATAAAATAGAAAAACACGGATCGGAAAAATTAAGGACACAAAAAGGAAAGGTCTTAATATTTGGAATTCTTACAAATCAATGAGAAAACTGTAAAAGTCCCAATTAAAATGGGTAAGGACATTAACAAGCAATTCACAAAAAGAAGAAATCAAACGGTCAATATAATTTCACATGAAAACATCCCCAAAAGCAATCATCACAAAAATTCAAATGAAAAGAACAATTTCAGATCCTCGTTATTTATTTAGGTAACCCAATGGACAGTATTAAAATGATGAGCCTTGGCAAGTTTGTTGAAGAAATGGGTATCATCGTACATTGTAGTTAGGAGTGAAATTTGTGTATATATTTCTGGAAGCTATTTTGGTAATAGTTCTTCGTAGGAATTGAGAAATTTGTAAACATATCCATTCAATAATTCATGTCTAGGAATTTATTCTAAGAAGTAATGGACACAGTATGCAAATATTGGTGATTGACAGAATAGTTATCCAAATGAAGACCTTTCCCTGCAAAACCTACTTCAGTACTTACCACTGTGCTTTGATGGAGATAGTATCTCAGCCTTCACTAACTTCTTAGGCATTAATTAACTTACCAACTTGTAAGGAACGAGTGCGAAGGGATCAGAACACAAGTCTGCCTTCAGGCCCTGCATTTATTGTTTGTAGAAGAGAAGATTTCTTTAAAAACTCCCGTTCAACTGGTTTGCCAGTTTAATGGACAATCTCCATTCCTTCCACAAAACACATGGATGGGTGTTCACTACATGCTGTGTGCCGGTCACGAGAAGACGTTCTTTTGTTGAGCCCAATAGCGTTGGCTTCTCCAGATGACTCCAGAAACAGTCAGTTGTGTTTCTCCCCATGCATGTATCCCAAATATAATGATCTCTGTCATTATGTAATCGAATTAAATATCGTGTAAATTCCAGTCCCTATAAGAGTGTGAGAAGGCAGGAGTTTTTGTTTCTATGAAAGTTAAGTTAAATACTTTGAATACACTCTCTACATTTGAGCTCCTTTAAAAACAAAACAAAACAAAACAAAACAAAACAAAACAAAAGAAAAACTGTTGTGGAATTAAGTGGGAGCAAGATCGTTGTAAAGTATTAGGAAGAATTTATTAACTCAGTATTAATCATTTCATGATTAATGGCTTCATGTTTATTTCAGTTCCTCCTCCACTTAAAGTACTAATAAATAATATTTCTGGGGCACTATGGTAAGTGGAATAATGGTCCCCCAAAGATGAACACGTCCTAATCCCCAGAACCTGAGACTATGTTAGGTTACGTGACAAAGGGGAATTAAGGTTGCTAATAGTTTATCATACAACAGGGCGATTATCCTGATTATCTAGGCGGGCTAAATGTAATCATAAGGGCTTTTTTAAAGTGGAAGAGGGAGATAGAAGAGAAGAGAATCAAGAAAGATGTGATAAAAGCCCCGAGTTTAGCATGATACCATGTGAGGGCTCAACTGCCCTTGCTGGCTTTAAATGTGGAGAAAGTGGCCCAAAGCCACGGGATGAGGACGACTTCCAGCAACTGGAAAAAGGCAAAGAAATGGATTCTTCCTGGGAGCTTCCAGAAAAACACACAGCCCTGCTGGCACCTCAGTTCTAGCCCAATGAGACCCATGTTGAACTTCAGAGTAAGAAGAACTTCTTGTTTCATACTAAGTTTGTGGTTATTTGTTACAGGAGCAACAATACACTGCTATAAATGTATTTTTTTGAATTGTATGATTCTTTCAAATTTGCCTCTTTCCACAACGGCTTACTACAGTAAGATCTCAGAAGAGAGGAATACAGTGGATAAGAGTTGCCATTAATGTTAAGAGAAGAGAATGGGGCTGAGGGAACTGATGCAGAGTGCAGTGGTTTGAGGGCAGAGATCTAGAATCAGGCTCTCTGCCAGAGACCTATACTCTAAAGCCCTTGTAAAGGTACTGGTACTTTCTAACGACATGGCAGCACACCAGAAGTGCAGGACCTTCTAGAACATCTAAAGGAAAAGCGTTCTTACGGATCTAGGTTAATTTTTCCGAGCTGCCCACACCCTTCCCCTATTTGCATCTCCTACTTGGTCCACTTTGGGGGTTTGCTATACAGTTCCTGAGTCATTTTCTTCTTCCTCGTGACTTCTCATTTCTCTGACACTTTTTTTTTTTCTCTTCTTGCCAGGTCCAATTCATCTCTTCATTTCTGCTCTAAGTTCTTTTCTATGAAATCTTCCCAGATTACCACAGCTTAGAGTGGTAATCTCTCCATTAGCCCTCCTGCAGGGTTATCTGACGTAAGAAATTCTCTCTGGAACAAATAAACGGATGAGCTCAGGGGAGAAGGGATGAAGTGTATGAAAGGTAGGAGACTACCTGGCTGAAGATTCCATAGGAATGCTGAGGCCCCTGAAGTCAGGAAGGGCATCTTCAGGTGACGAAAACTAATGGAAGAGTAATGAGCATTCACTTTGGGCCCAGGGAGACAGAAACAGGGACAGTGGGGATGGCTTTTAGAAATTGTTGTTGCTCTCTGTTGATGAAAATCCTGAAATCAGGTTTGTGGGCCTGTCTTTTCCATCATTATGACTATAAATGTCTTGAAGACAGAAA
The DNA here is from genome assembly GCF_023721935.1 of Panthera uncia. Lineage (NCBI taxonomy): Eukaryota > Metazoa > Chordata > Mammalia > Carnivora > Felidae > Panthera > Panthera uncia. The sequence goes on from NC_064807.1 coordinate 20,874,904, forward strand.
TGAAATAGCATGTGGGCATTCCTACAGCACCCACCACAACACAGTGCCTTGCACATAGTCAGGTCTGAAAGATTATTGTTTCAAGTGTTACTCACTTGATTCGGAATGCTCGACACATAGGAATGGTCCACGGGAGCTAAGTAGGAATGCAGGAATTTACCTAATGACTATACAAATATAAAGAGAACAAGAAGACAAGGCACAGACTGGGACAAAAATGTTTACAAATTATTTGATAAAGTACTCTTATCTGAAAATACAGAAAGAACTTCTGAAACTCCATCATCAGATGGTGAACAACCGTCGTTTTGTAAAAAACGAGCAAAAGACTCAGACACCTCTTCAAAGAAGATATAAAGATGGCCAATAAGCCGATGAAAAGATGCTAAACATCATACTTCGGGAGGGAATTTTAAGTTACACAGCACTGAGATGCCACTACGCCCCCTTGGAATGGCCCAAATCTAGAGCACGGAAACAACAAATGGTGACAAGGATGTAGAACAAAAGGAGCACTCTCCTTCTTTGCTGGGGAATGCAGAGTGGTAGTCACTTTGGGAGAAAGTTTGTCAGTTTCTTACAAAACTAGATATACTCTGATCATACCCTCCAATAATTATGCTTCCCGATGTTTGCCCAATGAGTTGGAAGCGTGCACATGCATGTTAGACCAGCTTTATTCATCACTGTCAAAACTTGGAAGCGATCAAGATGTCCTTCACTGGGTGAATGGATAAACAGTGGTACATCTAGACAGTGGAATATCGTTCAGCACTAAGAAGAAATAAACTCTCAGGCCACAAAAAGACACAGAGGAAACTTCAATGAATATTACAAGTGAAAGTGGCCCATCTGAAAAAGTTACATAGTGTATGATTCTGACTATATGACATTCTGTGAATGGCAAAACTAAGGAGACAGTAAAAAGATGGGTGGTTGCCTGGGGCTAGCGGGGAGGGAAAGAATGAGTGAGTGAAGCCTAGAGGATTTCTAGGACAGTGAAATTACTCTGTGTGGTGCTATAGTGTAGACTGTGGGCTTTGGGTGATGATAATGACATTGTCAATGTAGATTCATCAGTTATAACAATTGATGCCTGAAGTTGATGGTAGGAGAAGCTGCGGGTGGGGGGAACAGGGAACATATGGAACTCACTATACTTTCTGCAAATTGTGCTATTAACCTAAAAGTGCTCTAGAAAATAAAGTCTATTTGGGGCACCTGGGTGGCTCAGACGGTTAAGCATCTGACTTCGGCTCAGGTCATGATCTCACAGTTTGTGGGTTTGACCCCCCACGCCAGGCTCTGGGCTGAAAGCTCAGAGCCTGGAGCCTGCTTCGGATTCTGTGCCTCCCTGTCTCTGCCCCTGCCTCACTCGTGCTTCATCTCTCTCTCTCTCTCTCTCTCTCAAAAATAAATAAAAACTTTAAAAAATTTTAAAAAATAAAGTCTATTCATTAAATATACATAGGTGTATGTATACACATACTTGTGTTTTCTACATACATAAAACAAGTCCTATTCTCTAACTACCTTGCTCATATGGGGTGTTGGCCCTTTCAGGCGTAAGTAAAACGATCACAGCCTGTCACTGTTCTTCTGCCCTTTGGTATCAGTATCCCCCATGCATTGGACAAAGTTTTGGATCTTCAGTCTCCAAGGTTGGCTTTGCCCATTAGTGACTGAGACCTAAGTAAGTAAATGAACTTTGTGTTTTCACTTCTCATTGCGTAAAACGTTTCTGTTTTGTGCTTGGAATACATCCTCAAGTCTTCATGGGACTTATAAAACCCTCTGTAGTCTGGCACCTGTCCACCTTTCAAGTCTCCCTTCTTGTTTCTCCTCACTTGCATGTGTTGTGCTCTCATCTCAGAGAAGTCTGGTCCATTATTTGACAATGTCGCTTGCACTTCCCCCACCGGGCCCTTCACACTTGCTCCTCTCTTTCCACGCTATTCCCTCTCTCACCCATTGATTTCCCTTTGTATCTGCCCTTTGTATTTGCCAGGCTATTCAGAAGATTAAACATCAAATGAATACATAATGACAGGCTTTCTTGAAAACTACGTTTACGGAACTGCATTTGTGGAAACGCAAGTTACTCTGTAGGATCAGAAAAGACAATCCTTGAAGAAGTACAGCTGAACCAGGAAAGGGTCACTAGGACGAATTATACACGTAAAAGAGACAGAGGGAAGAGCAGCATGGGGAATAGGGAGTAAAAACATAAGACTCCTTAGGGGTGCCTGGGTGGCTCAGTTGGTTGAGCGATCGACTCTTGATTTCAGCTCAGGTCATGATCCCTGGGTCTTGGGTTCAAGCCCTGCCTCAGGCTCTGCATTGACTAGTGCGGAGAGTCTGCTTGGGTCTCTCTCTCTCTCTCTCTCTCTCTCTCTCTCTCCCTCTGACCCTTTCCTGCTTGTACCCTGTCTCTCTCTCTCTTTTTCTCTCTCTCTCTCAAAATAAATAAATATTTAAACAAAATGAAAAAACGAAACAAAACAAACTCATAGACTGCTCAGATGGACTTGGGTCCAATTCCTAGTTCCTTATAACCATATGGCCTTGATAATTAACCTATCCAAGCCCCAGTTTCCTCACCTGTAAAACTGGGAACATGATCGTGTCATACCTGGTAGGGTTTTTGTAAAGATTATGAATGTAAACATTAAGTCCATATTAAATCCTACCAGCATTATTATAGATTGCTTTATAGATACGCTGAATTCCATTGTCAGTGGGATAGCCAGTGTCCTAGAGAGCAGTTGCTTCTGAATTTCAGGAGCGAGATCTGGGTGGATGATTCTGGTTTGGGTTGCCTACATACACATAGAACTTGCAGTCCTGGGATGCAATGAGATGACCCAGGAAGGGCGTGAAGAATGAGAAGCTAACAGCCTTGGACCTCAGCATTGACAGATGGGAATTAAAAAAGAACCAGAAAAAGGGACTGAGAAAATGTCAGGAAAGGGAAGGCGTATTATATTTGAGGAAGAGAGATGACCGCTTTGGTGGAATCAGTAACCGTGTGACCTGCTCTGTATTCCAGGGCCGCCATGCATGTGAATAAAATTTTGCTTTAAGAAAATGACATATCACAGACCTCCCAGGGCTCCCGAGAAAGTCAAATTTCTGAATATTGTATCTGTGAAAGTCACGAGTCTCATGAACTTTAGGGACCCCCACTGTGATCGACGTGCCTCTCGAAACAGAAGACTTAGTCATCTTTGTAGGACGGCACCGTTCATGACATCATTGGCAATAAAACTACCCAGGCTTTAAAAATAAATGTAAAATATAGAATTTTTCTTGACTACTGGTTCCTGCAGCAGTAAAATATATACTTTGAGTTACAGAGAGTTGTGGATGGTTTAATTAAAAGCTAGCACTCCATGAATATTACAGAGATAAGAGAACTGCAGCCAAGGGTGAGGTGCCTTATCTGAAAATGCAAACATAACAAGTGGTAATTTTATCTTCTGGATTGGATTTTTAAATAGAGTAGCTGTAATGCCCCATAAAGCAATACTCTCTCAATTTTTTAAAGTCGAGTTGGACCCCTCCTCTGCGTCCCTCTGCTGGATTGGAGCTCTGGCTGAGAAAAGAGGATGTGAAACTTGAAATGAGATCTTTGCATAACAAACACGTATGATTCATACCTGATGTGCAGCAAATCTGGTAATCTGCTAACAGCCATCTATGAACGGCCTGGCGATTTGTTGACACCTCATGGGTGCACCTAGGTTTAATCATACATAGAGGAGCAAAGTGTGTCTGTCCTCAAAGGGAATTGCCAGTGTCCACGGGCTAATGTCCATGCTGGCAGTCATGCAGTTACAGATAATTGCCATCGTGCAGGGCTTTGGGTAGGTGGGGTCACTCACTCAGTATACTGTGCTGTCTCCATTTCACCTGGTTGGGATCAAAAGGTGCTTTAGCTTGAAGTGAAATGAGCGAAATTGAGAAACAGAAAGCCAGAATCTCACCCCTCCTGGGCTACTAACACTGCTTTCCTAAGCTCGCAGTGTTTTTGACAGCTGCTCTGCTGGCCTTTGAAATTGCATTCAAATCCTTCTCTGAAAGTCCTCTGACAGTAACCAATCTCGTATGGTGAGGGCAGCTTGAGACTGAAAAAGGAACATATAACTGTGATGGGTCTATTGAATATACTAGAAGCCATCTTAAAGTGGAATAATACAATTGGTTTCAAAAGCTACGCTTCCCCCCAAAAGTCACCAGCAAAGGTAAATTGGATGGGAATGCGTAAAAATTGAGTTCCTTGGGCTTTTTTTTTTTTCCCTGTGACTTGGTACTAGTAAATTTTCCTCAATCTCCTTTATTTCCTGGCCTGCTCTTCTCTCATTCATGTACTGAACTAGAATATAAACAGCTGGTTCGTCTGCAATCCATTATGACATTTATAATACCGCCATCCCCATAAAGACAAGGTTTATTGTTAGGGATGTGCTATTTCCAGAGTCTAACAACTTGTTATCTGGCAGATTATATATCCGGATTTTTAATTTATAATTCATCACAGTTTGGTCCATTTGAAACTAACCCAAAAAGACACAAATATGGGTGTTGTTTTTTTTTTTTCTTTTAAGAGTAACAATTGAAACATGACCAGTTATTCAAAATGAACCTGCTCCCTTTGTCTCTTTGGGGTGAAAATATTACTTTTAGCCAGTTCCTAGGTTTACACATGCTGTACATTATGATTCTGATACTTCCCTCCTGGTATTTATACTTTTATTCATACACTGGGAAATTGACAAGGCATTGTAAATAGTCTTTCAAGAATCCTATCTTAGGAACTGTATACCAAAGAGGGGAATGATCAGTTGTTTCTACCTTAATAGGTTTAAAACCTCAGTCGGGGGCAGGGGGTGGGGGGGAAGTATGTCTTTTTAACTAATACCGTGTCACCTTCTTAATCATGCTGATTCTGAATAATCAGCCTCTATGGACGTTGCAGAGCCAGAATCTATAGCTCTGTCTCTCTCAGGGGTGGTTGGGGGGCGGGGGGAGTTTATTATTACGGAGCCTGACAGGAGAGAGCTCTGGCAGGTTAATTGCTACAGCAGGACTAGCTGGGAGTTTGCTGGTGATATATAGCGACTAAAGGGACTGAGGGGGATTGACTCTGCCTGTTACAGCACAAATATCTTCATGCGCCTCAGGTTTCTCAGAAAGATATGAGAAATAAATGTTCGCTGTTCATTTTCTGTCTGCACAATACAAATAGCCTCTGGCTGAACATGGCGACTACAGCACAGAGACTTAAAAAAAAAAAAAAAAAAAAAAAAGGAAATTTGCAAATTAACGTTATTAGAAACATTCCTGCCTGAAAGTGCTGAAAATCAATTTCAATATATTTTGCATTTTAATGAATTGCCAAAGAGATAAATCAGCTGTGTTTGAGGAATGCTTGCCTAGCAATGATGTTTTCTTATCACATCTTGTCTTAACTGATAGCATTTAAAATGAAACCAGTGTTAATTGAAGGCGTGGGAAATGTAACTGCTAGTTGATGAAGTAAATGCATGCTCGTTATGCAGAATAGAAATTCGCTGTTAATGTGCTAACTCTAACATTGTGTTCCTGCTGGATGGTCCCTGTTTCCAAAGTGGTAATACTCAATATTATAAATGATTGAAAGGCAAAGCAACATTGTTGCCTGAACTAAAGCTAAGGGCCAGGGTGTTTTGATTCCCTTTTGGAAACATAATGCAAATACTGTTGTTTTTGTTTAACACCATGAACAACAAATTTCAACTCCTGAGCCTTCAGGAGCCTTGGTTTAAGGCAGAATTTCACACTTCCTTCCTGTTAAGAAAATAAACAACCTAACTTTTCAATCTATATCAGCTGTTTGCCCTGTTTAAAATTACCTCACTGGAAGAATAAGTGGGTTTGTGTTCATATTTTTGAGATTGCCTTGTCAGTATCACTCAGCACACAGTATGTTCTCACCCAAATATGAATGAATGAATGGTGCCCTCCTTTGATCTCTCTTGTCTCTGAACCCCAAAGAAATCATGACATTTCCCACTGTGTATGTATATAGGTTTAACAAACATGTAACACTCTTTATATACCCACACTCTGTATTAGCATATATAGAATGTAACTGCATTTTTTAGTATATCTTCTGCAAGAATATAATCTATCTCCAACTTTGTATTGTTCTTGCTAATTGCATGTTACTCTCCTGTAGGTCATATGTTTTCTTTCTTTCTTTCTTCCTTTCTTTCTTTCTTTTTTTTAATTATGAAAAGCAAAATAAATAAGGCAATCTCTTTCTTGGGAAATAATTTCTTGAAAAGTAACAAATTAGATATCATTTGGCAAACTGAAATTAGATAGCAGCAAAGGAGGCAATTTATATTATCTTATGTACCATAGAGTGTCTTAAGTCTAGAGGTTGCTGGGGTATCCTATTTTCTATCAATAAAATGGAAAACCTTAGCTTATGAAATCATTTGGTTGATGCAAGACTTGCTCTCCAAAATGCAAGAAGTTTTTCTTTCTACTTAAAATTTTAATCTCATCACCAGTGAGTCAAATAACTAAACATCAAAATTTTAATTGTGAGGAAATCATAATTATTTAACTTTATGTAACAATTAATGAGAAACATACTTCCTAATGGATAGAAAATATGCCCATTAGATATTGATCATGGAAAACTGAGGAGATCTGATACAGTGTGTCATACGCTGAACAAACGGGGTCTTGTAAGTAAGTTATCAGGGATAACAAGGCTGTCTTTATAATTAAGATTAAAGTGAGAAACAATTCTGATGCCTACTTGTTCATGTGTAATTTATAATTACTTTTATGTGTGGGATCTTTCAAAGTCCATTATCCCCCCTAAAGTTCATCTCAAAACAGAAAATACCTTTCTGTTTTTACAAGTCTCTCTGGTGCCACCTCCATGGCCTCTGCATTGTTGTTCACCCCCAGAGCAAGGAGGTCTCTGTGGAGTGGGAAGAGAGGAAAGAGACATTTCCCAGTGCATCATTTCTGGTCCTTTGCTCAGTGATGGGGAAGCAGCTAATTGCCGAGGCCACGGACTTGGGTCATTTGGAAAGTGAATGTCAAAAAACAATGAGGCTGTGTTTCCAGAGGATGCACTTGCGTATCTTGATGGATTGCTTTTGCTTTGCTCATTGGTAGACCCCCAACACTGGAAAAAAGTGCTCACGGTTCTGTTGTGCTGGCCATCTGGGCTGCCACTCGATGCAGTAGCATCTTCTGGTGCCGCCTCGGGGCAAGTGGTTGCACTTGGAGCTTCAGAGGACAGTGTGGTCCATGAAGATATGACCAGTGGTGTAACTGACAAGGTCCTGGCCTTCAGACACAAAACTTCAAGTCAAACCCCACCTTTACCATTCACTCATTCATTGTATGTTCCCCAACAAACAATGGGAAAAGTAATGTTTGCTTTGTAAGTCCTATAAGGTTATAGGTTATTATGTGGGATAAAAATGTATATCACTATGATACAAGATAGTCACCAAGAGCACAGAAATAGTAGTCGTCATCGTTTCACAAAAAGTGGAGCTTTTAGGTTAACTTTGAAGAATCAACAAAGGCCTTTTTGTAACATGTGATGTTGACCTGTAATGTCTAAATCTGAAGATTTATCTCATGTTATGTAAAAATTCTTTGTGATTATAGCTGGTGGAATTAAATGCCTTGCGTTCATTTTATTTTTTTTTAATATTTGGACAAAAGTGTATATAGCATAGAGTTAACTCTCTCTTTCTATTCACATCAGGGCTGTATTTATTAATTTGTTAACATCTTCCCACCATGATTATCTCATGCAGCCATGGAATGAGTCAAAGATAAACCCCTCACACAACTAAACTTTATGAATATCATATATAAAACAGGGAGTCACTTAATAAACATAAGGTGTTAAAGTGATGAATTCTTCCTGTAAACCCAAGGGTAGAGAGCCTTTGAAAATTAATCTAATTCCTCCTGATACACTTTTCTAGAAAGATCATGACATGATCTGCAGTCAAGCTGGCTTTGAAAACCATTGCAAGCAGCTATTTTTTCTGACCATTTAAAATGCCGATTCCAGGTGTCAGAAGGGCAATTGGCCTGGACCTGTATTGGAAACCCTACTGCATAAATGCCTTGGGAGTTTTTCGTTTTATTGATTTCGTTTAATTTAATATGAGCAGTATTTTAAAGTAGATACAAAAAAAAAAAAAACAATACTTTAAACTTATCTAGCACCTTACACATGTCTAATTAAAGCAATACACATAGTATTTTTAGACAGTCTTACTGAGGTATAATTGATATTTTAAAAATGGGTGTAGGAACTGAATACAGTTTGACGAGTTTGGAAGTTTGCATACACCTGGGAAACCATCACCAGCATCAGGGTAAAAACTGTACCCATCGCCTCCAAGAGTTTCCTCCTGCTGCTGTGGGTTTTGCTTGTCTGGGGGAGGTAGGAACACTTAACATGAGATCTACGCTTTCAAAGCAATTTTAAGTATACAATACTGAATTGTTAGCTATAAGCACTATGTCGTACAGCAGATCTTTAGAATTTATTCATCTTACAAACTGAAACCTTATGCGTGTCTAACAATTCCCCATTTTCTCCTACCCCCAAGTCCTGGCCACCACCATCAACTCTGTTTCTATGAGTTTTACTATTTTAGACACCTCGTATAAGTGGAATCATACAGTATTTATCCTTCCGTGACCAGCTTATTTCCCTTCATGTAATATCTTCCAGGTTCATCGACATCACGTATGGTAGGATCTCCTTTTTTAAGGTGAATAATGTTCCACGGTACGCATACACCATGTTTTCTTCATCTGTTCATCGGTCAATGGACATTTAGTTTGATCCCATATCTTGTCTGTTTGTGAACAATGCTGCAAAGAAAATGAGATTGCAAGTATCTCTTCGAGATTCTGATTTCAATTCTTTTGGATGTATGTCTAGAAGTAGGATTACTGGATCATGTGGTAGTTCTCCTTTTAATTTTTTGAGGAACCTCCGTACTGTTTTCCATAGCTGCTGCATGATTTATATTCCCACCGATAGTGTATAAGTGCCCAATTTTTCCACATTCTCAGCAACACTTGATGCCTTTTGTTGTCTGATAATAGCGATCTTAACAGACATGGGATGATGTCTCATTGTAGTTTTGATTTGCATTTCCCTGATAATGAGTGATGCTGAGCACCTTTTTATTTACCTGTTGGCTATTTATATATATATATATATATATATATATAAATATATATATATATATATATTTATACAAACACATATATATATTTATACACACACACATATATATATACACACATATATATATTATATATATATAAAATACACAATATATGTATATATATATAGAGAGAGAGAGAGAGAAATGTCTATTCAAGCCCTTTGCCCACTTTGTAATCATTATTTATTAATTTGTCATTTTTTTTTTGCTGTTAAGCTATAGAAATTCCTTACATATTTCGGACATTAATCTCTCATCAGATATATGGTTTGCAAATAGTTTCTCGCATTTCATAGGTTGCCTTTTCATTCTGTTGATGGTTTCCTTTGCTGTGTGGAAGCTTTTTAGTTTGATGTAGCCCCATTTGTCTATTTTTGCGTTTGTTGCCTGTGCTTTGGTGTCATATCTAAGAAATCACTACCAAGACAGATGTCAAAAACTTTTCCTTTATGTTTTCTTCTAGGAGTTTTACAGTTTGGGGTTTTACATTTAAGCCTTTCATCAATTTTGAGTTGATATATTTTTTAAAAAATTTTTAAAGTTTATTTATTTTTGAGAGCGAGAGAGAGCGAGAGAGAGTACGTGCACAAGTCCGGGAGGGGCAGAGAGAGAGAGAGAGAGAGAGAGAGAGAGAGAGAGACAGAATCCAAAGTAGGCTCCAGGTTCTGAACTGTCAGCACAGAGCTGGACGTGGGGCTTAAATTCACAAACCGTGAGATCATGACCTGAGCCGAAGTTGGATGCCCAACCGACTGAGCCACCCAGGCACCCCTTGAGTTGATATTTGTATATGGTGTAAGGAAAGAGTCTAATTTTATTCTTTTGCATGTGGATACTCAGTTTTCAGCACCATTTGTTGAAGAGACCATCCTTTTCCCATTGGGTATTCTTGGGACCCTTGTCAAAGATCAGTTGCCTGTTTATGTGTGGGTTTATTTCTGATGTGTCTATTCTGTTTTCCTGGTCTGCATTTCTGTCTTTATGCCAGTACCATACTGTCTTAATTATTCTACCTTTGTAACATATTTTGAGATCAGGATGTGTGATGCCTTCAGCTTTTTTCTTCTTTCTTAAGACTGCTTTGGCTATTTAAGGTCTTTTGGGGTTTTTTTTTATTTTTTTTTAACGTTTATTTATTTTTGAGACAGAGAGAGACAGAGCATGAACGGGGGAGGGTCAGAGAGAGGGAGACACAGAATCCGAAACAGGCTCCAGGCTCTGAGCTGTCAGCACAGAGCCTGACTCGGGGCTCGAACTCACGGACCGTGAGATCATGACCTGAACCGAAGTCGGCCGCTTAACCGGCTGAGCCACCCAGGCGCCCCTATTTAAGGTCTTTTGAATTTTAGAATTTTTTATCTTATTTCTGTAAAAAATGTCATTGAGATTTTAATGGGAATAGTGTGGACTTTGTAGATTGCTTTGGGTAGTATGGTCCCAAGTTCATGGACCAGAATAGTCAATATTGTTTAAATGTCCATATACATAGTATTTTAAACATAAAAGTAAAAATATAAAGCAATACAATACTTATTTTAAAAATGAAACAAAGAAAGTTCATGTCTATGTTGCAGTTTTATTTTAAGAGTATTTCCAAAGTATCTGCTTTCCTTTTCTCCTTCCCTCCCCCAAACCTCTTTCCCCAAAACTATAGTGTATCCCTTCCCATTGTAGCATACTTTTTAAAACTTGGCTAGGGAAGGGTTACATATTATTTATTATTGCATTTAAAGAATGGCAAAGAGGGAAGAAACGGACTTTCTCAAAGAAGATGGATATTAACATAAGTATTATTTCCTCATAAAATTATCTTTTGTCTCCACCTTCCATTTATAATGCTGTTAGTGATTTTGTTTGTTTGTTCCTTTCAACTTTTAGCTTAAGAGTTAAAGCTAACAGTATATCCAAAAAAAAAAAAAAAAAGACTTGAAATTTTACATCTCCAGTGCAGCCATGGTTTTAATATTGGTTTCCGAAACAGGTGACGGCAAAGTCTTACCAAATAGCCATAGCCATATTATTAAATGGTAAACAGACATTTGTTCGGGACCCTCTGGGTGGTACTCACTTTTCGGGACAGCCAACAGTGAATCAGCTGTAGTTGATGACCCGTATCTCTTACAAAATGACAAAATCATTAGATTCCCCAAGAAGAGGAATATTCATTCTCACGGATCAATTTATTGTCAAGTAAAATAGAGAATTTCTAGAATTCTAGAATGCTAGAATTAGGATTACTACCTTTAGGAATGATCTTAAAATTATTTCCCCTAGCTTCTCCTTGTTGGCATCTGGTCAGCCATAGCTTTAATGAATGTCTCCAATTCCTCCACCATCTCGACATCTATACTCTTAAGTATGCACTCACTGGGGGCAGATTGCCCTTGCCTGATCTTTGCATTTGGGCTTGGCCATAGGACTTTTTTTGTCTCATGACGTGTGGTCAGAAGTGACAGTGTGCCAGTTATAAGCTTGGACTGTAAGAGGTCCTGTGTGTCTACCTACGTTGTTGACCTTCGACAACCTCATGAGAAAAAACAATCCTGGTTTGCTTGCTGGTCCACGATGCGTACAACACACACGTTATAGACCTGAACCTGCAGACTGGCAGCAAGAAATACCACAGTCCCTCCTGTCCTGTCACTCCAGGAGAATCGATGGTTGGTGCATAAGCCACTGAGATGTCTTTGATTGCTTGTTACACAGCAGTATTGTAGCAATTGTTGACCGACACGAGGACTTTGATGGGCCAAAGTTTATTTTGAAGTGGCTATTTACAAAATGTTAGACTTAAGCTTAAGATAATGTCATGTTTCCAGTCTTAATATTAAATATGCATTCTGGGCTATATAATGTTTTCAGTTTCTAAGTTGCATAGCTGGGATAGTTACTGATTTCATCTCTTGGGCAATTTCATTGTCTATTAATAGGAACACATATGAAGCTCCAAGAGAAAGAGGACTTTACTTGATTAGCAATGACTGGAACAGGCAGGTATATATAGTACATATTTTCATATACTGTCAAAATACTAATATCGACTCTGATTTTTCTCTTAGATCCTCAAATCCAGAGTTGCATTCCATCAGTGGTCAGGCTGGTCTCATAACACATAGGTCAGAGGATCAAAGCATTACAGGCTAATTCTGTTTTGAAACAGCATAATAGAGAGCATTAGACTGGGAGTTGGAAGGTCTGAGACCTACCATTTGTTATGCTACCAATTACCCGGTCTACCTCGGAAAAAACCTCTTAATAACTACTGAGCCACAGATCCCATAAGACTATAAAGTTCTACAATTTTCTGATTCTAGACCTTTCACTTAGCTGTGTCAATTCATAGTACCATCAGAAAATGAAATTCTGACAATAATGTCATTAATGTGTAAGTGTGGGAGAAACTGAGGAGGTGTCTACAGAGACTTTTGTGAGAGATACTCAAAAGTATCTCTCCAGTAAGACTGACTTAAGAAAGGACATACGTGAAAGATGAAAAGAGAGCCATGTGACAAAAGGGAAATGATATTAATAAAGCTAAAGCTCAGAAGGAGTAAACTTCTGAGAAATGATAGATTTACAGTCAGAGGAGTTATGATGAGAATAAGAACAAAGATGTTATCGGCTGGTTGACTGGAGTACCAAAGACCTAGGCAAGACCCTACCGTGGACCCTGTGCCTTTAGAGGGTCCTACTGTGGTCTGCCCCTTAAAGAGATCGTGAGATTTATTTAGAGTGATGCCTATAAGGACCAGATTCTTTGTTCCTAGACCATGATTCAGGGAGCTTGGGACTCTGACACTTCCCGCCCCAGAGCCTCAAGCCTGCCGCACAGGCTTCTTCCCTGGATCTGTCCTCACAAGTGTAAATGCCCAATACTAGGGATGTTTTCAGGGGATGGGTCATCATTTGGATGTGTGCACTGAAGCTTGTGTGAAGGTATCCAGGCTGGGAAGAGAAGTGAGGTGGGCCAAGGGCCAGTGTCTAGGTCACTCAATCTGGGTAGTCACAGATCCCTGCACAGAAAAAGACCCTTGCCTCAGTTTAATGCTCTGCTATCAATGTCTTGATATTCTTAATGATTTCATTTTTGAGTTTGTGTCTCAGAGGTGAAGTCTAATAGGACTGTGGAGCATGCATGTAAGCAGAGGAGATATGTGCGGTATGCATGTTCACCCCTGTCCCTTGCTGCCCTATGTGCATACCAGCCTTCAGAATGCCCCAGGAGCTCATAATCCCGGGGGATCCACAAGACACTGGAGTTTAGTGAGACTCAAAGCAAGGGCAGGTAAGCCAGTTAGTGACTGCATGAGAGCACTGACCTCCCTGAGGGGTCATGCTTTCCATTTGAACTAGAACTGGATTTAAATGCATAAGGAAAGCACTGGTGTTCTAAGAAACACGAATAATCAAGGGATCCTATCCTATTCTTTCTTATTCATGTTACGTCTCTTTATCACCCAAACACTTACACTGAAAGTGATGATGGGGGCGCCTGGGTGGCTCAGTCCGTTGAGCGTCCGACTTCAGCTCGGGTCATGAGCTCACGGCTCGGGTCATGAGCTCACGGCTCGGCTTGTGAGTTTGAGCCCCGCATTGGGCTCTGTGCTGATGGCTCGGAGCCTGGAGCCTGCTTCGGAGTCTGTGTCTCCCTCTCTCTCTGCCCCTCCCCTGCTCACGCTCTGTCTCTCCCTCTCTCTCAAAAATAAATAAACATAATAAAAAAAATTTTTAAAAAGAAAGTGATGATCTAGAAAGAAGAAAGAAAGATGGGGTGATCAATATGGTTTCTTTCCCGTCCAACCCTTTCTTACTTCAGTAAGCTGAAGGCAGAAATTTGGGGGGGATGTGTACATATGAAAAAGTGAATAAAAATGTTGAATTAATTTCGTGGAATGTTTTTACTGTTGAGGTACAAAAATATACATATGTATGTATGAGCTGCTAAATATAAATCATGTGATTCAGGTGATTCTGCATACAAGTTAAATGCTCTCATACTTGCATTTAAAATTGGCATTACACAATATGAAAAGGTAGAATATAAAGATTTTACAATATAAAGATATTCACGTTTAAAATTGGCATTTCAGGGGCACCCAGGTGGCTCAGTCAGTTGAGCATCCAACTTCGGCTCAGGTCATGGTCTCATGGCTTGTGGGTTCGAGTCCCGTATCGGGTTCTGTGCTGATAGCTCAGAACCTGGAACCCCCTTCGGATTCTGTGTCTCCCTGTCTCTCTCTACCCCTCCCCTGCTCATGCTCTGTCTCTCTCTGTCTCTCAAAAATAAATAAACATTAAAAATATTTTAAATGGCATTGCATAATAAAAGCATATAACATTCATGCTAATAGTGCAAACTTAATTTTTCTTTACTCAAATAGCAAATACAAAACCGCCGTGACAGGCTGAGAGAGAGAGAATGAGACATGGCAGAAGAGAGGGAAAGGCTTCATATTTTAATATCTTTAATGATACTTGTTTTACTTTGTGAGTAATAGGCCTTAACTTTGATTTTTGCACTGCGCTCTACAAGTTATATAGCCTATCTTGGGTGTGCCATGGGTTGGAAGTCCTTGATGAGAGCTAGCTCCCACTGTGTCTAAATTCTAAGCAGCCCTTCCAAGTTCTTCTTAAGGCATATTTGTCAAAGTAAGAAGATAGAACATACTTAACAGATTTGGGTAGACATTTCATTCTAAATATTTGAATATATGATATGCGGTTCCATATTTTCTCTTGCTCCTGGTCCCGCAATTATTATGTGTGGGCTTACTGTGTGAAGTCAACAGGACGATGAAAATGAAAGATAGGGAGGAGTTTGGGGTTTTTTTGAGAAGAGGAAGCACTGACACAGACTGCTGGTTGTTTCCATCGTATCCAATGGTGCCAACGTCCAGAAAAGTAGAGGAACATATATAGGTCTGAAAAATGAATGTAAGCCCTTACATGGGGAAATGGAGCTCATGGGGAAATGGAGGTGGCTGTGACTAGGCACGGGATGGAAAGACGAGTCAAAGCAAGAGTTGGACTGGGAGTCACCATCAAGAGATTGGTTAGGGGGCAACTCTGGAGTGGTGCTTTCAAAAAGAAAAACAGCCGTACCTGCCCAGCATGGCTTGTTTGGCAGGTTAACTCCAGCATTAGAGTCTGGCTGAAGTGTGAATAAGCTGCCTGAGCCTTCAGAGTTACCTTCTACTCTTCTCCTACATTCTGAATGTTATATGATCAAAGGTGTAAAGCCCTTGAAGAAGAGCAATGTCCAGGAAAGTCAGCCAAGGAGTTTTGCTGACAGGTAGAGCTGCAAACCCAGTTGGGGTTGGGCAGCACATAGGGGAGTTCAAGCCAAGATCCATCCACTCTGAGGCAAATTCCTCTCCTTAAAGTCACCGAGAGGGTCACAAAATAGAGCCTGGGCTTTGGCCTCCATCCCCGAGTGCACATTAACCATCTAGGCAAGTCATACCCGAGGCTACTTAGTGGGAACCTACAAGCAGGATGACCACATAATTTATCGCCCAAATCAGGACACTTTTGAGCATGAAATTCATTACTATTTGGGCTCAGTGGATATATGTGTCCATTGTACGTGTCCCAGGCCAACCAGGATACTCGGAAATCTACCTGAAAGTTGCATTTTGTAAATTTTTAAAAAGCACGTTTCTGGATGAACAAATTAGGAAAAAAGTATTCCCCACAAGGTGAACATTTTTTTTTTTTTTAATTTAAAGGCACAGTATCTGGGCAGAAAAATTAGAAATAGGCGTTTAATTTGGAGTCAAGAATTAGGAAACGACAGCACTATATGGCCTGGCTTGACAAGGGGATAGCACCTTTGGGTGAAGAAAAGTTCATTTTGATTTCTGAGAGGATGCAGTGCATCAACTTGGTGATGGAACACGGGCATCTGTCAGGTCCCCTGGTCCCATCAACCAGTCTGTTTATGCAACGTTCAATTGGCATAATCAGACGTGGAGGTCCTGCTTGTGACCACAAAGGAATATGAGCTCTAAGAAATATAGCAAGATATTGGAGGAGCACACCTAAGAAACAAATATAAAAAAGACAGTATATTGAAATAATACATTCAGATTTAACTAAAAATAAATAGTGCCAGATTTTACAATCAACATATGAAATGTGTGCATCAAAATATGGGAGAATATCCATAATGTGAAGCGGGAACAACCATTTTTAAGGGAAAAAAAACCATTTGTGATCATTAAAGTCTCCAAGATTAAGGCCAATGAAGTGTGCCAAACAAAATAGGAAAGAGAAAAAAAAAAAAAAAAAACCCCACTTGGAGAAAATTTATAAGGAAGACTAAGACCGTCACAAAAAGAAAAAGGTAAAAGATCCCAGAGAGAAGAATGAATAGGTAAACTGTAACCCCATAAGTTCTTGATCACAAATACAGGTCAGAAGATAAGGGAGTAATAATGGCAAATGTTTGAAGCAAGTAAGTGTGAATCTAGAATGTTATGTCCTGCTTAATTCTCATTTGAATACAAAAATCACAGTGAAGACATTCTCAGGCACACAAAGCATCAGGAGGATTATCATATAAAAACTTCCTTTGAGGCACCTGGGTGGCTCAGTTGGTTGAGTTTCCAACTTCGGCTCAGGTCATGGTCTCGCAGTTGGTGAGTTTGAGCCTCACGTCGGGCTCTATGCTGATGGCTCAGAGTCTGGAGCCTGCTTTAGATTCTGTGTCTCCCTCCCTCTCTGCCCCTCCCTCGCTTGTGGTCTCTCCCTCTCTCTCTCTCAAAAATAAATAAACATTTAAAAAATTTTAAAAAACTCTCTTTTGAAAACACTCACTATAAAATATGTCATTCATAACTAAATAAGTAAATTCAGTAATGTCCTATGAAATATATAGGAAGTATGATAATATGATTTATTTTCTTAAAAACCTCAAAGATCAAGTCAATGGGGCATGTCCATATCAATTCAGAACTAAAATTCTTGAGAATGAGGGGGAGTGTGTGAATAGGTAAGGGGAGACCAAAGAAAGGAAAAATCATGTTAGGTTACTTTTCTTATTTAAAGAACATTATAGATTGATGGTTGAAACATTCATAGGAAGAAATGAATATAAGCATATGCCTTTATAAATGGCATTTAACCACCAGAAGAAAGAATGTATAATTTATAAATAGAAAAAAAAATTCTACCCAATGGAAGGCCACATGGAGGGGGAAAAAAGTAGAATGAAATGAAATGTGAGAAATAGAAAATATGAAGTTAAGTCATCAAGGGGCACCTGGGTGGCTCAGTCGGTTAAGTATCCGACTCTTGGTTTTGGCTCAGGTCATCATCTCATGGCTTGTGAGACTGAGCCCCTCATTGGGCTCCACACTGAGAGTGTGGAGCCTGCTTGGGATTCTTACTCTCCCTCTCTCTCTCTCTGCCCCTCCCCTGCTTGCTCTCTGTCTCTCTCAAAATAAATCCATAAGTAAATACTAAATAAAAGTGAAATCGTCAAAATAAATCCTAATATATTGAATACAGTAAATATAAACAAATTGAATTCAGTTACCGAAAGACCGGATGAAGAATACAAAATCTAACAACACGTTGTCTACACAATTCGTCTTTAAAATAACAGGACAAATAAGTTGACCGTAATAATTTTAAAAAGATGTATCACCAACATGAGCTATAAGAAATCCAGTGTAGGGGTGGATGGGTGGCTCAGTGGGTTAGGTGTCCAACTCTTGATTTCAGCTCAGGACAGGATCTCACAGTTGGTGAGATTGAGCCCTGTGTTGGTCTCTGCCCTGACAGCAGGGAGCCTGCTTGACATTCTCTCTCTCCCTCTCTCTCTGCCCCTCCCTCTCCCTCAAAATAAATAAATAAACATTAAAAAAAAAAGGAATCCGTGTAGTGATTTAAAAGTAAAATAGAATTTATGGTAAAATACATCATAAGACATAGAAAGATTATAGATTCTGGTAAAAAGCTATCAAGAAAATATAATAATCATGAATATATATTTATCTAAATAGAGTGTAAAGTATGTGCTAAAACAACTGCTAGAAGCATAAGGTAAAATGAAAAATTTTTAAAATTAAAAATTAAAAAATTGGTATTTTGATGCAAATTTCTTAGAACCAGATGGATCAAGCAGACAAAAAAAAAAATAAGCAAAAATAAAAGTTTGAATGAATCTATTAATAAGTTCAAACTAAGCTATTCAGGGAGAAATTTACATTCAACAACAACAAAAAATACCACATATTTTCCATGTTACATGACAGTTTCATAAAAAGTTATCAGAAACAAATAATAAACACATTGTTTTATTTTATTTTGTTTATTTTGTTTATTTTTTTTAATGTTTATTTATTTTTGAGAGAGAGGGAGAGACAGAGCACAAGCAGGGCAAAGAGGGAGGGAGACACAGAATCTGAAGCAGGCTTCAGGCTCTGAGCTGTTACCACAAAGCCCAACTTAACCAACCAACCGTGAGATAATGACCTGGGCTGAAGTCAGACCCCCAGATGACTGAGCCACCCAGGTGCCCCAAAACACATTGTTTTAAAGAAAAAAATAACACATCATATAAAATGTATTCTGCTATAATAATGGTATATGCATAAAATCAATAGTAAAAGAACTGATATAATTTCACGTATCTGATTATTAAAAACACATTTTAAAATCTTATGCAATGACTCTTGAGTTAAAAAAGGAAATCAAGAAAAAATCCTATATACCTAAAACTAAATGACAATGAAAACATTAGAAGTCAAAATTTGTATGACTCAGTTAAAGTAGTACTCAGGTTTAAGTACATGTTTGTTAAGAAATAACAGATTAAAAGCAAATTACATAAGTCTTCTGCCCCAGAAACTGGGTGAAAAATATAACTGCTTTTTTAAAAGAATTCCATATGTTATAAATGTAAGAACATAAGTCTCTAAAAGAGAGATTCTCCCCCCAAAAAACCAAAACAAACAAAAAATGCTTGTTTTTTGAAAGATTCGTAAGATAACAAGACTATCAAAGACTAGCAAAGACTGTCAAAGAAATCCAAAAGGGAGCAAATCAAACAATCAAAATACCAAATGAAAAATGTGAAAGATACTACATATAATAATATATATGTCTATATAACCCAAAATGAATACAATACCCAGAGAGAGAAAAATTTTAATCTGTAAAAGAAAAAAATTTGAAATAAGAGAAAGAACTTATTCATGGACAGCATAGCCTAACATTTTATATATATATACGTATATATATATGTATATATATGTATATATATGTGTATATATATATACGTATATATATATATATATATAATTCACAGGTTGTGAATTCAGTCCACACACAATGAAAATTTTGAGGAATTTGAGAAATTAAAATTCATATGTGGCTGTCAAAGGGGAGGTTTATGGGGAACTTTAAAAAAATTGAAGAAGGTGAAATTACCCAACATAACAACAAGACAATATTTTAGTAATAAAGCCAGTATGGTATACTAGTGCAGAAACTAACGTGCCAAAATGGCATATAACGCTTCAGTCAGGGAGAAATATAGTATACTCCACACATGTGATTTTAATTTTTGGCAAACTTTAAAAAAAAAAGAAATGTGATATAAATCTTAACATATTTTTAATAATTTAATAATTAATTAATTTATTTATTTATTGGATAGAGGGAGAGAGATCACACACAGGGGAGGGGTTGAGGGAGGGGCAGAGAGAGAACCAAGCAGGCTCCACACAGCACAGGACTCGATCCTGGATTGAGCTGAAATCGAGAGTCAGACATTCAAAAGAAAAAAAGAGAGTCAGAGGCTCAACCCACTGAGCCACCCAGGTGCCCCTTAATGTATTTTATTTAACCGAATGCAACCAAATGCTATCATTTTAACATGTAATCAATATAAAAATTCAATGAGATACTGTACAAGTTTTTCAACTAAGTCTGTGAAATCTGATACGCTGTCCTCCTAACAAATCTCAAGTGTTCAAAAGCTGTAAGAGGCTAGTGACTACCAACATATTGGAGAGTATTAAGTCAAAATTGACCCACATATTCATGGCACGACAGTAAAAAATGTGAAAAGTCCCAATTGTTTAGTATGTAATGTTGGGAAAAATAATGTGTTTTAGGGAGAAGAATAAACCTGGATTTTACCTCACCCCATACAGAAGTGAACTCAAATGGAAATGAAATGGAGACATCCATGTGAATGGCAAAACTATCAAGTTAAAAGAAGAAAACAGGAGGGGGTTCTGTGCCCTATGAGTGGAGAAAGATTCCTTCAATAGAACCTAAAAAAATAAAAATAAAAATAAAAAATCATGAAGTAAACAATGTCCCAGCTTGATTATATAAATATCAAGATTTTCTACTCAATAAGGAACTTCAAAATTAAAATTAAGACACAGTTGCTAAACTGGCTGGGAAAAGAAATGTATAATGTTCAAAAAAAAAAAAAAAAAAAGACAAAAATTCCAGCAAATCAAAAAGAAGACAGGAAACCCAAAGGAAAAAGGGCATGAATAAGCAATTGGAGAAGAGAGAAAGTCAGAATAACACTGATTCTATTTCATATCTCCTTCCTGGACTTTTAAATTTATTTCTTTATCTTGAGAGAGCGCGCGCATGCGCCTGAGTGGGGGAGGGGCAGAGACAGAGAATCCCAAGCAGGCTTCGCGATGTCATCGCGGAGCCTAATGCCAGGCTCCAGCTCCAAACTGTGAGATCAAATCTGAGCAGAAATCAAGAGTTGGAGGCTTAAATGACTGAGCCACCCAGGTCCCCCTCCTTCTCGGACTTTTAAGACCAAATGGTCATATGACTTTAGACTCTCCCTTCTAATTGCTCTGCACACAGCTGTAGTGTTAAACATGCCCTGAGACCAATGAATGGAGGTCCCAGGAGGTGCTGTTGTGCTTCTTTCTTTAGTTGGCTGCAGTGTGAAGCTTGGCTTTTCCCCTGTAACGTGGGGTTTTCATCAACACAAACTGGGATTCGTTTCTTTTCCCATTGACTGCTGTCAATGTATTTTTTTAACTGTATGACCCTTTCACGTTGGCCTCTTTCAATAAATGACTTTGCAATCAATTCTTAGAAGAAAAAAAAAGGGGGGGAAACGCAGAGGCGTGATTACTACTGAAACAAGAAAATCTATTGTATGCTGAAATATTATATTCTATAAAGAGGGATGAGTCAATAGGGTGAGTGAATATGTTACATTAAGTATAAGTGCATTGTTTTAGATGCATTGTGTATATGTGTTTGCCTGGGAGTTCTGATCATGTAGCAGTTGGAATGGTATTCACTTAATATATATTATGAAGCATTTTCCAATGGTAGTATCTAACCAGTATGACCCGAGGTTTTAGGGAACTAGGGTTGTTTTTGTTTTGTTTTGTTTTGTTTTGTTTTTACCCTCCAATATGTCAGAGACCACAGTTGGTGTAGATCCTCATAATATTCTGGTGGGTATATACCTCGCACATACCTGTGTTGAAAATAGACACAAATTATATTGTCTGTTTAATTTTGTTTTAGTACTTACTTTCTATTGCTTTAAGTTAGAGTGGGTATTTTTGTAGTGGTCCTCTAGCAAGTTATTAAACCAAAAACCTATTGTGTGGAAAACTCAAGGTGGCTGTGAAGTTTTTCACTTCTCTGTCGAGGGAGAAAAGAGGAAAGCTGGGTTTCAACAGTAGTAAATTAGACACAGATATTTCATGGAAGTCTCTGCACCCTTAGGGTACAGAGGATGAACTGAAAAGAGGAAAGCAAAAATTGGAGGGAAAACAAAGTGAAAATTTGTTTAGAATGAGCTATATATAATGAGAAATATATATATATATATATATATATATGGACAATACTTATACAGCCATATATTATGTATATGTTTATGTATATGTGTACGTATATGTATATGCAGCAGACTAAAGGTTAGTTACAGGGGCGCCTGGGTGGCGCAGTCGGTTAAGCATCCGACTTCAGCCAGGTCACGATCTCGCGGTCCGTGAGTTAGAGCCCCGCGTCAGGCTCTGGGCTGATGGCTCGGAGCCTGGAGCCTGTTTCCGATTCTGTGTCTCCCTCTCTCTCTGCCCCTCCCCAGTTCATGCTCTGTCTCTCTCTGTCCCAAAAATAAAATAAAAAACGTTGAAAAAAAAAATTAAAAAAAAAAAATAAATAAAGGTTAGTTACAAAATGTCAATAGCTAATGTAAGGGGCTTTTACATTTTATTTCTATTTATTTATTCTAAAACTGGCTGTATGTCAGAATCACTTGTGGAAGCCAAAAATAAATAAATAAATAAAATCCAGATGCTCAAGTCCTATCTCTAAAGATTCTCATTCAATGGAGTCTGGATTTCCTCTATGTTTGCAGACCTCTACAGGTGATTGTGATGTGGCGTATGGCCACAATTTAAAGCCCCTGCTTTAAATAAACAATACCTAATTATATTATCATTTTATGGTTATATTAATAGGTTGTACACTTGATGGTTAAGGCTGATGTCAAATGCACTCCCCACTCGGAAAAAAAAAAAAGAACTAGTACTTTCTACTGCCACTTGGTGGCAGCATACATATATTTCAAGGGCAATTATTGTAGGAGGCCAATTTAATAAAACATTTTAGAATTGGAAGACCATATAGAGATCACCTAGTCAAGCTTCCAACTTGGATAGTTGTGAAAACTAAGGCCTTATAGATGAAATGGTTTATCTCCAAAGAGAGTTAGTAAAATTATGAAAGAAAAAATATCTCTGAAATTTAATTTAGTACTATTTCTACTCATCTCTAGTAATTGCTCAAACTTCAGTGTGGCAGATTAGGGATTGAATTCTTGCTCGAACTTACTGGTTGTGTGTGTTTTGGTAAGTCATTAAAATATTTTGAACCTCACTTTCCACATATGTAAAATAGTGAGCGTTGACTAATACAGAGTATGAGAGCTATTGCACTGTTCTTAATGTACAGAAGTACTTGAAACTTTTTGGCTCTCATCCCTCTTAAACAACTTCTATCCACTTATCAATAAAAATGTCTTTCAGCTAGCAAACCATCCCCGAGATGACAACATTTTGGCAAGAGATGAGGGATTTTTTTCTTTACTGGGTTTCCTTAGACCTGATATTTCAATAGCACTTACACATCAACATCTCTTGTTTGTGTTATACTGATGAATTTGAAAGAAGAATTCTTATAAGACATAGGCAGGAATTAAGCTGCCTGACTCTCAAAAAATAGAATTTGATAGGTGGTAGCTAAAATCATAAACAGCATTTTGACAGGAAGTCCATATTGGATATGAGTAACCTAGACTCTTCTACTGTTAAGAAAAGTTAGAATCGTTTTCAAATTTGTTTTAAAGGGCAGTTATTTTCATCTGACTCATTTAAGCAAACTGACAAGAAAAAGCAGAAAAAAAAAACCCTTCTGAATCCTTACTTTAAAGGCTTTTGAAGTAAATCAAATAACATTTTTTTTTTACAACATTGCCCAAACCTTCATTATTGAATTGGGTGAGGTTTACCAATGATCATGATTTCACATTATCTCCATTTTCACTTTCTTCAAATGAATGGACCTAATAGATGTGCAGTTAAAACAGAGCTTCACTCTCAACTAAGTTTTATATGTGAACAGTATGATGAAAACAGGATCAGGGAATTTGGGCATAAAAATGCATTACCGAGGGGTGCCTGGGTGGCTCATTTGGTTAAGCGTCTGACTCTTGATTTCAGCTCAGGTCATGATCCCACAGTTTTGTGAGTTTGAGCCCCCAGTCGGACTCTGCAACGGCAGCGTGGAGCCTGCTTAGGATTCTCTCTCCCTCGCTCTCTGCCCTTCCCCCACTCATGCTGTCTCTGTCTCTCTCAAATAAATAAGCTTCAAAAAAATGCATTACTGTTACGTGCCACAACATGGATGGAACTTGAGACATTATCAGACACAAAGACCACATATAGTATGGTTCCATTTACATGAAATGTCCAGAAGAGGCAAATCCATAGACACAGAGTAGGATTGGTGGTGGCCAGGGTTTAGGGATAAGGGGAAATAGAAAACAAGGGCTTACTAGCTATGGGGTTTCCTTTTAGGGTTATGAAAATGTTCTGGAACTAGACAGTGGTGATGGCTGCATAACACTGTGAATGTACTGAATTCCACTGAATTCTATATTCAGTTGTAAAAATGATCAAAATGACGAATTCTGTGGTACACATATTTTATTACAATAAAAAAAGAACGAAAGAAGGAAAGACTTTGTGTTTGGGCAAATAAGGAGAACCAATCAAGAAAACACCAGCTCTGCTCTTCAGTCTTCTCTCCACTTTCCCAGTTCATCGGTCCTCAGCGGAGAGGAGGCAGAACCTATACATGATACTCATTCAACACAAGCAAGGGGAGAGTCAAGATAAAGTACAATCCAACTGTTCGTCCTTAGCACATCTGTGACACCCGTTTCATTGACCAACTCCTCAGCCATGTGGGTGTCTACGTGCACACTTGAGTGTAGGCTTCTTCTACATCCGTGCTTTTTCCACAGCTTACGGGTACAGGCAACCGCACTCCTGACTGTAACGCACACTCCAGTGCTGGTTGTGTTCTGTCTCACG
Organism: Panthera uncia; assembly: GCF_023721935.1. NCBI lineage: Eukaryota > Metazoa > Chordata > Mammalia > Carnivora > Felidae > Panthera > Panthera uncia. The sequence goes on from NC_064807.1 coordinate 20,899,796, forward strand.
GGGAGGAAACGGAAGGAGAAAAAAACCTCCTTGGCCTGGTGAACTGGGGACAAAAGGAATGCAGAAGAAGACAGCTTGATGGTGAAACTGGAACACTTTCTTTTGTCTCTTCTTTTTCTTTTTGTCCTTCCAATCATGTCTTCTCACATTTTCCCCACTCTCTTCCAAACAAGAGAGACACTAATTAGCTGCATTGTTTTTGTTTTGTACAACAACTATTGTTCTAGGTTTCTTATCGTTTGGTGAATGTTATTTTTATTGCCGAATGAGCTTTGGTGGTTGAAGCAAGGGTCCCGTGGGAACTTAACTTTTTCCATTTTAAGGATAAAAGCTCTTTGTTTGGATTGGCTTTTACCGGGTGCTTCAACCTTTGCTCTTGGCTCTTTGACAGGAGACTGATTAGCACCACATTTCCTTTGAGGTTCCAATAAACAAAATATCCCAGTTTCTCCCGGGGACTTTTGGGGGGTTTTGCTGTGCTCTCAATCAACCAGATGGGGCCTAAGAAAGATGACAAATAAATGAATATAAATGATCTGATATTTAGAATTTGCTTTGGCTATGTTTCTTGTCCCATTACACTTCTTGTAGCAGCTGGCTTTTGAGGGCATTAGTTTTACGTATATATAATATTAGTATTTTAAAACACATGTCAACACAAAACACAAACATGGTATATTAATTAATTATTAATAGTAATATATTAATCAAGGTAACATATTAATATTATATTTATATCACATAATTATGTATTTAAATTATATTTTTATATGAAATGTATATTTATAGATTATATATCACATTACATACTTATTATATGTATAATTAATTATAATAGATTATAAAATTATATCTATTATTAATTAATATATTAATACGCTTATAATCATATCAATATATGTAATATAAATAAAACATGAGTGTATAAGTATGTTATTTAATATTCTCTACACATTATATTACATAATTACATAGTATAGTATGGTATATTGCATATTTTATATTATGCATACTTACATTTATATAATATATAATGTCAATATAAATGATATTATTGTCAATATATAAATTATAATTTGTTGTGTTGTTACTAATATATTCATACATTTATATATAATACTAATACAACATATATAAATTATAATTGTGTCGTAATGTAAACATAGATTATATATTATAACATGATATATTATATTTAATATAGTCTACATAACATAATATGTAAAATGATTAATCAGAATATAATCATATTACATAATATAAACAATACATATTTAAAATAAACACATATTTATATATTTTAATTACACATGACACCGTAAGCATTCATAGATGTCTAAAATTTTATTACATAGCAATATATTCATCATAAATAAAATATAAAAATAAGCAAAATATAAAAACAAATCAAATGCACTTTAATCCTATTATCTAGAGATAACTGCTTTTAACAAGGCAAGGAAGAGCTTGGGAAGCAGAGGGACTGAACCCAGGTCCTTGTGCGTGCCAACCACATGCTCTACCACTGAGCTACAGCCCCCACGACAGGTAACTACTTTTAAAATCTTGAACCCTGTTTTGAATCATATCTATATTATGTCTCAACCTATTTTCTATACATGCACATATACACATACTTGTACGTCATATATATATATATATATATACACATTTCTAGTTTTCTGTTTCAGTGGATATAAATATATGACACAAATATTTTTCTGTGTATGTATATATAAATCATGTTTTTATATACATATAAATGTGTGTGTGCATTTCATATATTCACATAAATATCTCATACAAATAATGTATGTGTATAGAAATACATGGCTGTATACATACATACACAGAAATACACTTATTTGAAGAAAAAGAGCCAGGGCGCCTGGGTGGCTTAGTTGGTTGAGGGACTGACTCTTTTTTTTTTTTTTTTTTTTTTTTTAAACGTTTATTTCTGAGACAGAGAGAGACAGAGCATGAACGGGGGAGGGTCAGAGAGAGGGAGACACAGAATCCGAAACAGGATCCAAGCTGTTGGTACAGAGCCCAACGCAGGACTTGAACTCACGGACCACGAGATCATGACCTGAGCTGAAGTCGGCCGCCCAACCGACTGAGCCACCCAGGCGCCCCAGAGGGACTGACTCTTGATTTTGGCTCAAGTGGTGATCCCAGGGTTGTGAGATCAAGCCCCGCGGCTCTGTGCTGAGTGGCGTCTGCTCAAGATTCTCTTTCTCTTCCTCCACCCCTCTCCCCTGCTCTTTCTCTCTCTAAAATGAAAGAAAGAAAGAAAGAGAAAAGGAGAGATAGGGAGAAAGGAAGAAAGGAAGAAGAAAAAGGATCAAAAAGAACATAGTTCTATACAAATAAAAATATTTATGCATTTCTATTTCAATCACTGTTTGTAGTTTTCTACTGTATGTGCTTCTCTAATTTTTAAGAATAACTCCTCTTTATTGAAACTTGAGTTGTTTTAATTTTTTGCCATTATTAATGGTACTATGAAGTATATGGTGGGTAAGAATATTTGAAAACCTCTTCCAAAAGAAAACATGTAGGTGTGCTACATTAAATGCAAAAACCTTGTTTTTCAGTGCATGGCCGATTTGGGAATATGTAATAGAACTCCCTGGGATCTGTGGGTGAAGAGTGAGTGGCACACTCATGTGACAGTCTCACGCTACCTTCAGAGTAGATTGCAGATATTGACAGACTAGAAAGGGAGCTGACAAACTTTTCTTTATGGAGACAAACAATAAACTTTGTAAGCCTCGTGAGCCAAGAGGCAAAATTGAGGGTATTATTTAGGTACTTATATAACCAATTAAAACGTCCCCACTTAAAAAAAGTGAAAACTATTCACAGCTCATTGACCATAAAAAATAGGCAGCTGGCTGGATTTGGATAATGGGCCATAGTTATATATTGTTGACTAGAATCTTGATTATAATGGCCATGACTGCATAGGGCAGGAGGTAAGACTTGATTCTTATTAGATGGGAAGTTAAAACTGAGAACCTGTCCCTAGCTTCATTTTAATGTAAGAGCGGACTAGAAAAAAACTACAGGCAGAGGGAGACTAACAACAAATTCTCTTGGCCTTGCTCAGGGTAGGAAGCAAGGTAAAAATTCTTGGGAATTTCAGGGGTGCCTGGGTGGCTCATTCAGTTGAGTGACCAACTTTTGACCTCAGCTCAGGTTGTGATCCCAGGGTCATGGGATTGAGCCCTGCATCTGGCTTTGTGCTGTTAGCACTGAGCCTGCTTGGGATTCTCTCTATCCCCCCCACTCTGTTCCTCTCCCCTGCTCACGTTCTCCCTCCAAAATAGAAAAATTAATTTTAAAAAAATCTTGGGAATTTCAAACTTCAAATCTGCTTTCACAATGTATTGCAAATTTACTTGTAATCTTGGAAAGAGATGCTATGGAATTAACTTAAAGTGCTCTCAGGTAGGTAATACCCCACACACAAAAGTAAATCCTTTCTATAAAAGTAGACCTTCTTCCCTATAGGATTCCATAGATAAAGTTTAGCTAAGCACAAGCTCATAATCTACATAGTGAGGAAATCAGCTATAATGGGAGAGAATCAGCAAAAGCAATCAATATCAGAATTAGATTCCCAAGGCCATCAGCTATTGGAATTATCAGGTACAGGGTAAAAAATAAATATATGTAATTGGAACTGGAGCCAGGAACAAGAATATTTTAAAAGGCTGGGTAGAGTCTTTTTAAAAATTTAAAAAATCCATTATCGATGATAAAGTTAATAACCCAATGGTTATGTAAAAAAGCAGATTAAACATGGAAGAGAACAGTGAAATGATGCTGCTTTTAACAATATGGCAGATCAGATTTTTTTGCCTGATTATATAACAGATCAATCCTGAAAAAAAGCATACATTATTTTTTAATACTTATTGGTCTTATGTTAAGGAAAAAATGTTTCAAAGTCTTTCTCTCAAAAGAAAAGTGAGAAGTGGCAAAAGGCAGGATAGAGTGGGGTGGGGGGAATATCAGTATATTCATTGCTATAGGGTGAATTAAACCTCGAATCAGCTGACCCTTAGATGTTTATATTAAGTTGGAATCTTCAAAAAGATTTAAATATTTATAGCTAAAAAGATTGATTAAAGTGAATGACCAAGTGTTTGATTTGACATCAGAAAAGAATATAGAAGGACATAGATAGTAAAGATGTAGCAAAACTAAATAAAATAAGAAAAAAAAGTATAAAATTGAGGTGATCTAGCAGGTCAAAATTTTATTCTTTAAAAATATTTAAAGGGGCGCCTGGGTGGCTCAGTCGGTTGAGCGTCCGACTTCGGCTCAGGTCATGATCTCACGGTCCGTGAGTTCGAGCCCCACGTCGGGCTCTGTGCTGACAGCTCAGAGCCTGGAGCCTGCTTCGGATTCTGTGTCTCCCTCTCTCTCTGACCCTCCCCCGTTCATGCTCTGTCTCTCTCTGTCTCAAAAATAAATAAACAATTAAAAAAAAATTTAAATAAATAAATAAATAAATAAATAAGCAAGCACTTGAGGAAAAATAAAAGTATAAAGGAATACTATGCAGGAAGAATGGAGACAATGTTAGAGCCAAGATAACAAACAATATATAAAATGTCAGTAAATTTGAACATTCACATAAAATAGGCAATTTCCTAGCACCTAAAGTTTACCAAAAAATGACACGAGAGAAAATATACGGTAGAAGCATCCTTTAACAAATAAAGGAATTAAATCGATAGTTCACAATCTTCCACCAAGAAAATATCACATCCTAACTATTTTGTAGGTGAATGTTATGAAACTTCCATAAACAGACAATGCCAGTCCTAATAAAGAAAAACTTCTCGAGAGAACAGAAAAAGAAAGGATGTCCCTTTATCCATCCTGTAAAGTCTATATAATCTTGATACTGTAAATAAAGAACCTAGGAAAAAAGAAATTTACAGGTTAAATTTACTTGTGACTTTAAAGGTAAAAATTTTAAACTATTATATCAGCTACCTAAGTTCACTAGGGGAAGAAAAAGCATGACCAAGTTAGGCCATTCAACAAATGTAAAGATGGCTTAATGTCAGGGATATATAGATTTAATCCACCACATTTTGTGTTTTTCATTTAAGAAATGATAAAACTCTTATATTGAGCTCTCATACTAGCTACTGCTCTAAGTGATTTTGTATTTATCTCGTTGAACCTCTTACTATCTCTGGGAGAAGATCTCATTTTGCTAGCATTTTTTTAGGTGAGGTCTCTAACACCCCAAAAGATGAAGTGTCATTCCCAAGACTGCATGGATGGGATCAGGACTGGAGCTCCAGAATCTGTGCTCAGAAACAGTGTTCCGTATTGACACTCACATTATAGGTTAAAGGAGAAAGAACCATGTGGTTCTCTCAAAAGATGTAGAGACAGAAAGCATATATATGTCTAAATATATCTCCTAATTTCCTTTGCTTGTTTTCTGATCTTCTTTTTAATGAGTTCTGCCATGGAGAAAATTTAATTTCTATATAATTAAATGTATCATTTTTTCCTTTGTAGCTTAGAAAAGTATTTCTCATGAATAATTTTTTGCCAAGGCTCTCAAGTTTCTAAGGAGAGTTTTATAGTTTCATTATTTTTTAACTTTTAAATTGTGGATATGTCTAGGGGCACCTGGGTGGCTTAGTGGGTTGAACGTCGGACTCTTGATTTCAGCTCAAGTCGTGATCTCATGGTTCGTGAGTTATGTCCTTCTACAGGCTCTGTGCTAACAGTGTGGAGACTGCTTTGGATTCTTTCACTCTGCCCCTCCCTCACTCACACTCTCCCTTTCTCAAAATAAATAAGTAGAAAAACATTAAAAAAATAAATGGTTGATATATCTAGAATTATTAATGATTAGCCATATTTTCCCACTTTTGTTGAATAATGTTTGCTACTGACCCAAAATGTCAATTGTATTATAATCTTAATATAATTCCCCTATACTCTTGAATCTGATTTTAATTTAAGTTGCTTCCTGTCCCACTGATTGGCATGTCTATTTCTGAAATAAAATGCTACTTTGATTATACCATAAGTGTAATACAGTAACTATAATATAATATGTAATAAATAGCATAATGTAATAAGATAGAATTTACCATATAACAAGGTCAAAAGAGAACAAAGCTATACAATCACTTGAAATACCTCCAAAAGTTATTTTGTAAAATTCAATATTCATTTCCAATAAAAAAAAGTAAAATAAGAATACATGTGTGCTTCCACAACATGAAGAAATTACTTAATTCAAATAAGAAAGAGGTAGGTAGTAAAATGTTAGTAACACTGGCAATAAATACAGAAGATGAGGGTGTCTGATACGATGTCAAACAAAAACTGCTTTTTGACATTGTTAAACTATTATTTAACATTGTCTTTGAAGCTCTGGTGAGTTCTGTTAGAAAAGAGTATCTCATCTTAATGTCCATACAAGTTTTCCACAGCATGACCATTTATTTAACCAATCCATTACTGATACGCATCTGGGTTTCTAGGTTCTTATGGAATTTTATTTTGCAAAATTGTTTCAAATTCTAGGACTTTCTTCCGTGTTTCATATCTTTTGAAAGAAACAATATCTCCATAGATTACTTATCTGTGCTTGCTATTTTAGCTGCCAGCAGACTGGCTACTTTTCAATTTTCCTTTAATATTCCTAGTGGAGATTACAAAATGAAAATGGAAGGCAAGCAGGTCTTCTGGTTTGATTGTAGAGATAAGTCTTGGTAATAACAATTTGGTAATGATTAAAAATATTAGCTCAGTAAAAATATTTTTCTGCTGTAACCATGTATGAGTCCCTTGGCTTGATTCTGTAGAGAATAGAAGACAAGATTCTATAAGATCAGCCCTCAAATGTTTCCAGTAGGATAAATTAAGTAAAGTATGTTTGAGTGTCTAATCAAAGACAAAATAGAATAGCTACTTTTCTCTCGTGGCAAAATTTGGCAGAGTAAATGTAGAAGTGACTACAGGTTTTTAATTAAAAGAACATGATAAATCTTGTGTTGGGAGATGATTTTTCTGGTTTCTTTGTGGAGATGAATTGGGAGGTGTCTATGAGAAGGGAAATTAACCAAAGCTAAATTCATATATAGTTGACTGTTAATTAAATATTTTTGATCTATGTTTTTCTCTGATTATAATTTCTTCCAATTTATATACCTCTTCGATACTTTATTCATCATTTTCAAAGATGCAACTAACAATGATATTACTATATGCTTGGGTTTTGCCTGGGTCCTGAAGAAACTATCCCAAATTACCAGGTATAATTTTCACTTGATTTCCTCACAAAGAACAATTGGAATTTCTGGTTGTAAATTGTTTAGAATGTGAAACTAAGGGGCACCTGAGTGGCTCCGTTGGTTAAGCATCCGACTTCAGCTCAGGTCATGATGTCATGGCTTGTGGGTTCAAGCCCCATATCGGGCTCTGTGCTGATATCTTGGAGCCTGCTTTGGATTCTGTGTCTCCCTCTCTTTCTTCCCCTCCTTTGCTCACACTCTGTCTCTTTCTAAATAAATAAATAAATAAACATAATAAACATAATAAACATAATAAACAAAAGAAAGAAAGAAATGGATTAGAATGTGAAACTAAGAAGTCTCTTAGATTCCATTAGAAGACCCTGCAGAGTCCACTGGTGAAAGTTTAAAAAACAGAGGGCTTATTTAAAAATTTTTTAAAGTGTATTTATTTATTTTTAAGACAGAGACAGAAAGAGCAAACGGGGGAGGAGCAGAGAGAAAGGGAGAGAGAGAATCCCAAGCAGGCTCCGCCCTGTCAGCACAAAGCCCAATGTAGGGCTTGAACTCATCACCCAAACCGAAATCAAGAGTCAGACACTTAACTAACTGAGCCACTCAGGGGCCCCAGCATTGGGCTTCTTGAAACTGATTCTTGTATTGCTTTGGGAAAGATTAGTTAACCAAAAGAATGACAAGAACAAGAATGTTTCTGCAGGGAAACATCACTGAAGTTTCTGGATTCAATAATTTCCTTCCCCATGTAGGAATTTCACTAACAATATCCAACTCCATTCTATCCCCATATAATTTCTGAAACTAAGGAAAATGAAGACTCAAAATTCATTTCAAAAAATTAAAATGAATATATAACATAGAATAGTTAATGAGCGGATCCCTTGGGAATTGGATATTGTTTCTTATGGTAAGATGTAGAATGAGTTTGGAATTGGAAAACACCTGGTTTGAATTCTGGATTTGGAAAGTTGTACAATGTTGCTCAGTCTCGTTTAACGCCCACCTCACAGGATGTTATGATTAATTTAATATCATTTGTATAATATACATTGTTATGTAAATCCTTACTGTCGTTGTTGGTGTTCTTGAATAAATTCGTATCTTTAAGCAACTCACTGGGAAGGTGGTTATATATTTGTTTAAATTACTTTTCTGTTGTTGGCTGAATTGTGTCGCCACAAATTCAGATGTGGAAGTCCTAACACCCAGTGCCTCATGAAAGGACTGTATTTGAAGATAGGGTCTTTAAAGAAGTAACTAAAGTAAAATGAGGTCATATGGGTGGGCTCTCATCCAGTAAGGTTATTGTCCTTAAAGAAGAGAATATTAGAACAAAGACACACACACAGAGAATACCATGTGAAGACACAGGAAAAGACAGCCATCTCTAAGCCCAGGACAGAGACCTCAGAAGAACTCAACTCTGCTGACACCTTATCTCAGACACTGTTCTAGTCTACAGAACAGTGAAAACTAAATTTCTGTTGTTTAACCCACTCGGTCTGTGGTACTTGGTCATGGAAGCCCTAACAAACTAACGCATCTCTTTATGGCCTCCTCGTCTGAAGTTGAAAATTCAATATTTGGCATCACAGCTAGAAAAAATAACATCTAAATTCCTTGTTATAGTCTTTCTTTGCTATTCTCATTGCTATTGATTTCCATATTTGGGTTTATTTTCTATATCTTGTAAACAGAATATTATGCTCATTTCTAGCCTTACTTCTAACATGCAGTAAATGCACAGATACCGAATAGATTTTGGAGAAATGCCACAAACAGTGTATTATATGTATGTGTGTGTGCGCATTCATTTACTTATAACCTATACCTTTCCTCTCTATTTTATTTTCTTTCTGTGATCTAGAAGTCTCTGCTTTTGTGATTGGTACTGTTGAATACTAATCACTGAGCTTAAGTCACCAAAAATAGTCAATAATAATAATAATAATAATACAGGGAAAGATAAGGGAGAGTGATGGAAGGAGGTGGAAGGAACAAACAGGGATGGGCAGTACCGTAATTAACAAGATTAATTTAGTCCAGAGGGAATGACAGTATGAATATCATCAATGAACCCAACTGGTCTTTACTGACTGCCAGAGACATCCCTGAATTCTGATTCTTGGTCTCCATTCATACGATTACCAGTGTCTGGAAATTTCATTTGAACAGCTACGGTCACTGGGAAATATATACGTCTTTAGAGAATCAACAGTAATTTTTCTATCTGATTAAAAAGCAATATTGACAGGCTCTTTGGAAATCTTAATCATATTCAAAAGCAGGAGAGCATTAGCTATTAAAAGTGGATGATGGGAAGAGAAGACGAAAGCTTTAGAGATAGATATATCTGGGCTTAATTCTCACTTCTGCCACTTATTAGCTGGGGAACCTCGGGCAACTTTTATACCTGCCTGAAATTCCCTTACTTCAGTATGTCAAATGGGCCTAATAACATATCACAGCATCTTTTTAGGAATTTTAAATCAGTTACTGAAATAACAGTATGCAATGTATAGAAAATTATAGGTTCTTCAATAGGTATTTGATTTTTCATTTTTCTTTATGATCCCAGCCTCCATCAAAAAAAAGCAAAATCCAATTTTTTCTCCTTTTTGTTCACAACGAATACTTCAGTGTTCTGAGATAGAAGCATTAAATGGAAGATAATCAAATGGCCTTATTATTGTTAGATTAGAAGGAAAAACAGGTATTTATGAGAATTCCAAATTAGAATACGAGTTTTCATTAGGCACCTATTTATGTTTGCTACTCTGCTGTTTACAATAAAAAATTAAATGTAAAAGATAGTTCCTCACTTCTAGGACTTTGTAGGATTAACTTACAAATTGTAGGGGCGCTCGGGTGGCTCAGTTGTTTGAGTGTCTGACTTCGGCTCCAGTTGTGATCTAGCGGTTTGTGAGTTCGAGCCCCATATCAGGCTCTCTGCTGTCAGCACAGAGCCCACTCAGGATCCTCTGTCTCCCCCCCCTCTCTGCCCCATCCCTGCTTGTGTTCTTTCTCTCTCAAAAATAAATAAACATTTTTTTTAAAGTTTACAAATCATATACCTGACCCATAATAAAATTTCAGAATTGGAGATGTTGCCTTTTTGATATTTTCAATTAAATCCCTATAGGCAAAGGGAGGAATAACTTCAGTGCAGAAAACATAAACAGTGCATGTAAACAAATTACATATGCATTTTATTTACATGCACCAAAACGCTACCATATTTCACAAAGCACTGTGGTAGCTTACTGGAATACACACAATCTGACATAATTGCAAAAATATTTAATGTAAACAGGACCAAGACAAATGTGGGTAAAACATGAAGAAAGTAGTAGGGACCTATGAACAGAAGGAAGTGTAGTCACTCACTTCAGGAGGATCACTATTTTGACTTTAAGATTCTCTGTGTATGAAACATGATAAACATAATTGGTTACAAAAGCCACATTATTTGCAGGTGCCAGACTGCACATTAACAGTCTGACACCAAGGGAAAGCACAGAAAAGTGATTCAAAGGTAAAGCTTTTTAAATCTTTGCAGCTTGAAACCTTCTAGAGCAGGTATAATGAGCCCGACCCACACTTCAACATTGAATGTCTTGTTAATCACGTATTCAAATTACATCTCAAAGTCATTGGAAGTAGCTAGTGTCCCTGACCCTGACATGGAAAACTGATCCGTGATATGTAAAACTCAAGAGGTATTGATATCCACTTTTCAACATCCGAAGGGGAAAACCAAGTTGTCTCATTGTGATAATGAAGAATAAAGTAAATGGCAGAAGGATACAAAACCCATGTAAAATGCTGAGGGGATGTATGAGCAAAACAAAACAGACTAAACTCTGTGACCTGGAGCCTATGTTTGCATACACCCCAGGGAAATACCCCAGCCTAAACACTGGCACGAGAGGAAGGTTACTGGCACGAGAGGAAGGTTACTGCCAAGTCGACCACCGTATGACCCTTTTAAATGTGTCTTTCATGCTGGCTCCACTCAACACCTTAAGGAAATCTTTCCATCAGGCAGAATCACAAACTGCCCAAAGTTTCACCAAAAACCTCACACCCTAATGAATAGATGATACTTATGAATTAATTGGCCCTGCCATATCCCTCCGCAGCCCTGTCCCATAGGAAAAGTAACACATTCTGTATCAATGACTTAGGTGTGATAGCTCCCCTTTCCCTCTTGTTTAAGTGGCAAATTATGTTTTTCCCAGCATTGCTCGGTATCATGTGTGGCAAAGCATCATGGGAAATGGCTACCAATGGTTCTGTTACTGATTTCTTTCTTCATTCCACAGTGGTTACAGAAGATGCTTTGTATGATTTCAATTTATTCTTTTTAAATGTTTTTATTTATTTTTTTTTTTGAGACAGAGACAGAGCATGAGCAGGGGAGGGGCAGAGAGAGAGGGAGACACAGAATCTGAAGCAAGCTCCAGGCTCTGAGCTGTCAGCACAGAGCCCGACGCGGGGCTCGAACTCACAGACTGTGAGATCATGACCTGAGACGAAGTGGGACGCTCAACCAACTGAGCCACCCAGGCACCCCTATGATTTCAATTTCTTAAAAGTGTATTGATACATGTGTTGGGGTCCAACATATAGTCTATCCTGGAGAAGGTTCCATGTGTACTTGGGAAGCATGTGTAGTCTGTTGTTGAACAGAGTGGTCTATAAATGTCTGTTAGGTTTTGTTGGTTTAATGTGTTTTTCAAGCCCCCTACATCTCTGCTGATCATCTGTCTAGATGTTTTAGCTATTATTGAAAGCAAGGTATTGAAGTTTCTGACTACTACTATAGAACTATCTATAGTTCTTCAATTCTGTCAATGTTTGTTTCATATATTTGAGGGTTGTTTCATACATATATGTTTACAGTTGCTATATCTTCTTGATGAATTGAACTTGTCATCAATATATAATGGCCTGTGCTTCTTGCAACAGTCTTTGATTTAAAGTTATTTTGTGTGATATTAGCGTAACCACTGCAGATCAGTTGCATGGGATAGTTTATCCCATACTTTAACTTTCAACATATGTGTGTCTTGTGATCTTAAGTGAGTTTTTGTAGACAGCATATACTATCCTTGGCTACCAGAAAATTCCCAATATCTCTCCAATAAATTCCTTTCTTGCTTAATCCAGCACCATATTTTTACTACTTCCAACCAAGGAATTGTAATATGTGCATGTCTATATCCCGATTCTCCTAAAATACGTCTAAAGGTTAAAAAAAAATAGTTGCAGACTCTTAGTCTGGAGAAAATTATAATATTTCCTAATACACTATTTTTGCGTCTATCTCTGAGAAAATAAAGGAAAAGGCAAGAAACATTATGCAGGGCAATATGCACCCGTAAATTGAAACAAGAAATGAGGAAAAACGCAGGTTGCTAGAAAAGCAAGGCATAAGAAATGACACAATTGCAGGCCAAGGGAGGAGAAAAAAAAAGGATATGGAGTGACAAGAGGAACAACAACAACAAAAGAAATGAAAACATTTGAGTGGATTTAAAGCAGGGAGCATTTGGTTTCCAACTCCCATAACAGAGCGTTTCCATGCCTCTGAAAGTTTCAAGCCTATTTCTCGAGTCTGGATATTTGTCAGTCTCAGAACAAATGGTGGCTTGCGTTATTTTAGAGAAGGGACTGGGGCAGCTACCGAGGCTAAGTGACTCTTCCCTGAACGAATGGGTAGGTATTCCTGTTCCACCTCCCAGCTGAGTCAGTAGTAGAGCCAAAAAAATGCCTGGTATCATTTAGTTCAGCATACGCTGCTTTGGCAATACAGAAACAATTTGGCTAAATGATTTGGCTCTTCCAAATTATAGTAAATTCATATAGTGAATGAATCTTTCAACTTAATGAAATGTTCTTCAGAATCTATTAATGAAGGCACTTCAGGGGAGAATTGAAAACAAAACATTCAGGTAAAGTGTTGAAACGAAAGTACACTTGGTTGTATTCGGTTTCCTCTTGTAAAATTCTCTTTTTAACTTGAATAGACAGCAAGGAGGGAATACCTGACTTGGGACTGAGGAAATCTAAGCCTTCTCTGCCACATTGTATTCTCTCGGGTCAATGAATAAAGACGCGAGTTGGGTTCCTGAAAAAAATCGTGGGAAAATCAATCCTTCAGACACAAAGGGCTGCTCTTGAAAACATGTGGATTGTTGTACTTACTCTGCTCTTCTGGCCTCTAAAGTCTCAATCTTAACCTTGGCTCCACATGGAGAGTGACTTTTTTAGTCACTTCCCCCATTACCCTTTACATGCCTGTTGGAAAAGAGAAACCCAGCTCTTCCTGTGTCTTCAACCAGCCATCTTATCCAAAAATCTATTTGGGTTGTTAGAGCTTAACCTTGCCTGGCAAAGGACCTGTGGGAAGTTTCTTATTATTTGAAAGACTGGTGCTAGTGTATGTGTCTGTAAAGAAAGAAAACAGGAAAGAAGAAAAGATGTGGTTATCAAACACCTCAATAGCGAAGCTGTCTGTACAAGGTGTTCTGAAAGCAACTCTTGGAAAAGTCATTCTGTGAGTGTTTAGCCTTCTTCTTACATTCTATTTTATAAATAACAAGAAAATAATAATCAATGAATTCTTTCTGGATTTTCGAGTTTCCCAAATTCTCCTGTATTGATGTTCTATTATCTAACAGTAAAAAAAAAAAAAAGGAATTTTAAGTCACTTCTGTCCACCCCATACTGTTTATAATCACTACCCATGACCTCTCCATTGTTTTTGTTTGTGGAATAAGTTGTGGGGTTGTACATCAGAGACCCCATGAGATGTTTAAATTGTGGTGCAATAAAACTAAGATGGAGAGATCTGGAAAGATTTGGAAAGAAGGCTATTGGAGGGTGGTTGGGGGGTTGGGGAGAAAAGATATGGGCAGAGAGAAGAGGAAATTCCTGGAGGGAGAAAATTAAACACATAAGTAAGTTTTGTTGGGTCATGTAGGATGTAAGTTTTCCTTCTCCATTTCCTTCACAATCTCTTCTTTAAACTGATTTATTCATGAGTTCTACTGAACTATCTCACCATTTTGTTTAAATATTGAGAATGGACTCATGGAAGCAAAGTTACATTTGGGTTATCTTTGAATAATGTCACTAACAAAACACACAAATATTGGCTATACCAACTATGCACATGCTACTACCATGAACTTTTTGTCCCTATTCATATATCTAATTAAGTCCTCTTCTTTCTTTAAGATGGATCTCAATTCACATCTCACATATACAATGTTTGTTGATATATTCAGCCTACAACAAAGTGTCCCTTCTTTGTCTTCCTTAAGTCCTCATTATCTATAAAAACACATTTTTTAGTTTGTTGTGTTTTGTTTTCATATTTTGAGAGAGAGAGAGAGAGAGAGCACGCATGTGAGCTAGGGAGAGGAGCATAGAGAGAGGGAGAGAGAGAATCTTAAGCAGTCTCTATGTTTAGCCCAGAGCCCAATTCAGGGCTTGATCCCATGACCCTGGGATCATGACTTGAGCCAAAATCAAGAGTCCAATACTCAACCAATTGAGCCACTCAGGCACCCCTATTATAACCCGTTTTTGAATGTAGAGATAGTCCCATATTATAAATTAGCTATTTCATCAGCATATTTTATATTCTCAACACTATTATAAGTTTCTATGGGGCTGGAATCATACCTTTTGTGATTCTTCTCAGTACTTACACTAACTACGACCATAAGCCTATTCATTCATCTAAACATTATATATTGTTAACCAAAGTATCTCAGCTTATAAACATTGTTTGAATGAGCGAATGCACCAATGAGGGGGTATAGTAGGCCACATAAAGTGTCACCTAATGTGCAAAAGTAAAAGACACAAAATAAAAACAAACACACAAAGAACAAGTCAAAAGAGAACCAGGACTTTTAGCAAAATGGCCCTCTGTTTGTGGGTATTCGGTGAAAATCAAGATCCCCCTGAAGGGTCTTGATAACCAAACAAAAATGTTAAACAATTGCAAGCCTATTCAACTCTATCACTAGACACTTTTATACCCCTCAGGGATCTTATTTAAAAGAAAGATTCATAAAGATTTTATAGATAAGAGATTTATAAATCACTAAATATTTAAATCTTAATTTTCTGCACATGTTTTCTCCATTAACGGGTTCCAAAAGTTTTAACCAAAATACTTGGTAATTAAAAACGAGACATCATCAGGGCGCCTGGGTTCTCGCTCAGTCTGTTGAGCATCCAACTCCGGATTTCCGCTCAGGTCATGATCACAGTGTCGTGGGATCAAACACCAACTCAGGCACCCCACTGGGCATGGAGCCTGCTTGGGCTTCTCTCTCTCACTCTCTCTCCCTTTGCCCCCCTTCTCCCCACTTCACACACACTTCCTCAAAAAAAATTAGACATTATTTTTCTTACTTTCAAATTTTTATAGTAAACACCTTTTGCCTTCTCTGTAATGCTTTCTGATTTCCACTGGCGACGTTCTCAAGTGAATTTTGCTCTAGATGGTGGGATATGTAGGATGTAAATGAATTCTTTGCATATGTTTTAAGAATTCTTCAAAATGGCACGGATGTGAAAAAAACATTGAATACTGTTTAAATAACTAAAGCAACTTCCCCCGATTTATTATTTCTTTTCGGTTGGGATACTATTTGCTCTGGTTTGTTAAAATTTCCCTTTGGAGTGATTTTAATGTAGTTTTTGATGAGGTCCTAGAATTTATTTCAATAGCTAGCTTGCACCAGGATTTCTATTAATTACTTACCTTGCAGTTTCTGATTCATACAGGGAATATAGGTAAGTGACCACCTGAACATCTCAGTTCTGGGAATCACAGGCCTATTTTTCGGAGGTGTTGATGTTTTCTCTACCTGAAGGCCTTTGACAAATGTCTGTCTTCCTCACCACTCCCCCAGTCCTTTGAATGGACTAAGAAGCTCCCTATAACATTTATTTAGGGTATCTGTACGGGCTCCTGAGTCTAGCTTTCTGGCCTCAAGGTGAGGTCAGAGCTCCAACACCGGCCCCTACATGCATATAAAACGTGCAGACATCAGCCTGCCCTTCTCTCTCTGGCCTTAATTTCTCTCTTAGTTTCTGAAATCTGGAAATATCCTTTTCTTTCTTCCAATTTCAGCTATGTGCTTGTAAATTTTTAAAAACTAATCCAGAATTTGCATGTATGTCTAGTAGGAGAATTACAGTAAATGGATTTACTCTGCCATCCTGTTGGCATATTTGAGATCCAAATTACTAGCTATTTATTGGATGACATTACCTGGATATTTCAGGCACTTAAAACGCCTCGCGTTTCAAAACTCTTTCGTTATGGGCAGTAATTTTTGTTGGGAATCTGGATGACATGAAATGGAATTAAAGTTAACGAGGGGCCCCAGGAATGCCTGAAAAGTTTGTCAGAGTAACCAGGGCAAGCTCAAGCAAGGAAGAAAAAGCAAAACCATATTATTATGGCTGAGCGTACTCCCAGGATTCCATGCAGAGCTCTCTGTAAAGCAGGGTTCGGGTGGACCTTACACCAGAGTTCTGAGTGGTGCTGGCACCATCTAATGTCATCCTCTCCATCGTAGGCCAACATCATCTCTGGTCCCCTGAATGCAGTGGAAACTTTAGAAGAACGATGATGCATTCAGAAGTGCATGAAGAGGGAGATTGTGAGCATGACCTTTTATTTTTTTTTTAATGTTTATGTATTTTTGAGAGAGAGAGAGAGAGAACGCATGGGCCCACACTTGCCCGTGAGTCGGGGAGGGGCAGAGAGAGGGGGACAGAGTTTCTGAAGCAGGCTCTGTGCTGACAGCAGAGAGCCCGATGTGGGGCTCGAACTCACAAACTGCGAGGTCATGACCTGAGCCGAAGTTGGACGCTTAACCGACAGAGCTACCCAGGCGCCCTGAGCATGACCTTTCAAATTGTGATGGAACTACTCGCTGAAAAATGTTTTGAACTATGTTATTTAATTTGACCAGTCAGATTAATACCTCTATTTTGAAAGAAATGTTGCTAAGTATATCCAAAAAGTGAAGCTGGGGTAAGGAGATGAAGAGACTGGGAGTTTGTTGCTTTCTCACAAATTATCTTTTCCTCTGACCATGACTTTGCCTCTGAGTTCCCTATTCTGGGTGAGAATCCAGTAGATTCTACTGGAGTAGGTTCTCCAGTAGAACCTCTGGAGTTAACTTTGACTTTACCTTCTCCTTCTATCCATCTCCCATATGCGATCAGACATTAGATGTTAGACATTCCCTGACAAAACGTGTCTAGAATATGACCATTTCTCCTCACTCCCATCACTACTGATATTGTCACTGCCTTGACTAGGGCTTTATCAGTAAGTATGATGCAATTCAAGCAATTGAACTTGCTGTTTTCAGCCCTTTCTCTTATTCCATATAATTCCCAGTTCTTTCAACCAGAATTCATATATGGAACACACATATGGAACACACACACATATATGGAACATGGTGAGTCTCAGGAGCCTGAAATATCCAGGTGATGAAATCCACTAAGTAGCTAATAATGTGGATCTCAAACATGCCAGTAGAAAAGCAGAGTATGTTTATCTTTTGGTAAAAACTATCAGAGACAATAAAGATAGGTAGATAGATGATAAATAGATAGATGATAGATAGATAGATAGATAGATAGATAGGATTCTGATAACTTTTTCTAAAGAAAAGAATCCAAATTCATTAACAGACCACACAAACCTTTTCACTGTCTCTCTGATTAATTTTCCTTTTTCTCTGATGTGTGTCAAATAGTACTTACATATAACCTTCCTTTCTCCTTCTGCATGGATTAGTATAATTTTTCCTGTGTGCTATCAATGCATCTTTTAGGCAGCATTACACTATAATCATTTATTTTTTAATGTCTCCCACCTCCATTAGACACAGAGCAACTTTGAGGGCAGGAACAGGTATGACTTACCTTTATACTTATCTGGCAAGCAGTACTTTGTCTAGAAAACAACATATGCTGAATATTTTCAAGTATTTTGGGATTATGATTTGCCACAACCAAATTGGCTATGGATTTTAAGTAAGCAGTTTATTATTAGTCAATTCATTCAGGGTCAACTTAAACACGATATATTTATTGACCAGCATTCTAAGAAGATGCCTTTTTTCTTGTCTTTTTATAAGACAATCTCTACCCTAAATCATACAGGAAGGAGAAAAAGAAGTTGAATATCTTTCTTTTATGTCTGTAATGGAGAAATATTGAGCAACTTGCTTACGTAGAGTAGCAATGATTTTCGTAGGTAGACATGTCTTTTCTGCCTCTTGAAGCCACTTGAAGTAAACTTTGTTTCCTTTTTAGGAGGTATCCATAATTTTTTAGTGCCTACAACAGTGCCTAGAATACGGTGTGATTTCAACAAATATTTGATAATAAATATTTATTAAATACCTGAATCTAATATTTTCTTCCCAGAAATAAACCTGACCTTTATGTAAACTACTAAACATGTGCTACACTTTCTATTTGCTTGCAAACTAATTGTATGCCTAATACAATACAATACAATTGTATGCCTAATACCATACAATTGTATTACTAATTGTAATTTAATTTAATTAATTGGTCTGCAAAATGCTTGGGGGAAACCCAGGGTATAAGAGGCTGTATGTAAAATCAAACATTTCCATATTCCCTGTATTCTAAAGCACTTTACAGATTAATGACTTAAACACTGTAGGTCAGGGACCACATTAGCAGAGAGCAAAATTGCCAGATCTGCTTTGGTTCACTAAAAGCAGTGGAAAAGTTTAATAAAAATGCAGAATAGTACACAGGGCACTGAGGTCTCCCCTCTCCCCTATTCAGTAAATGCCACAAAATCTGATGTTTATATACCATTCTCTGGCCAATGTCTTGGCTTAGATTATTGATGACATAATAGCTTCACAGCTGAGAAGCCTCTCAAATTATCAGTAATGTATTTTTGGCTGTCCAAAATGGAGTATGAGAAAATAATTGGGATTCACAGGAGGAGATATGAAGGAAGAAAATTACCAGTGCACTTACATGTCATAATTAGTGAAAATTTTTATCTTTTGTAAATCAATGCTAATGGATTTGGAGGTTCTAGTCATGTTCAGTAGTAAGGCAGTTTTGTGATCGATTTATATCTGTGTCTGTCTCATTAGATTATGAATTCTCAAAGTAAATAACCATGTCATTTTTATCCTGCACCCCACAGACTAACCCATGTCTGGCCCAGAGTAAATGCCTAGTAATGGCAACTGCGGTTACTTTTAGTTCATAATGTCTCTTGTTCCAGTTCTCTGAGCCTGAGGCAAAGCTTACATGCAAAGTACAAACCCAGGGCTCTGACTGACAGCACAAATATCTTGTACAAATCTTTTTCTATTGTCTTTTTCCCTAAGATTTTAGTTGTATGATTCTATGTCTTGGTATCTAGAACTTTTTGATTGAATGCTAGTCATTTTATTTGGCTTTGTTTTTCTTGGTGGGACTCTTGCTTCAAAATATTTCATCCTACCTTGGAGTGGAAGTTCTTCAAATTAAATATTGAAAATTGATGTCAAATATGACAGATATTACAAAATCCATAAAAATAATTACTGCATGATACGCCTCTATAAAACTTTTCCTACACTTTTAACTACATGCTCTTTAATTGCTTCCTCATGTGACAATGTATGTATTTTATGTACATACTAAGAAACGAACTACATATTTTACATACAGAGTATTATTTTAATGTAGTTGATTAAAATTTGTTTTTAGTTGCTAATAGGTTAGAAAAATTTATTTTAGTTTTACAATTTATTATTAATGATATGACATTAATTTTATCAATTGATAAATTTAAGCAAACCTCCACAGATTACATATGCATAAATGTGACTATTATAAATGAATTATTGACTTCAAGACAGGTTTGTGCATTATAGAAATTCTGATAAACACTCTTTCACACAATTTTCATTATATATAAATACAGCACACTCCATTATCAATCAAATGTATTTCTGACATGAGAAAATGGCTGTTTTGACTAAGCATTGGTAAGAACTCAAACTTTTACTTATATTTTATATGTCTGATGACTGGAGACATTTTTTCACAGAACAGCTTCAGGCTTTATACTTTTCAACTCTTTTTCTTTTCCAAAGTAACATGCTTACAGCACTGTACATTAAGGACATGGCCATATTATAAAATTGCCTTTGTCCTTGTGCCTCTGCATTATATTGCTAGTTAATACAATAGGGAGTAAAAGTATTCCTGGAAGTCATTCTTATAATTGGACAGTAAATAGTCAATTATACATAGTAGTATTTGAAATTACCTAATAACCTCAACTCAAGCTTCCCCTTAACTAGATCCCTCAAAATCCCATGGCCATTCTAATAGAATAAAATAGAATGGGATCAGAAGGGAATACAATGGAGGGAAAATTGGAAAAGAAAGAGACAGTGATCTTATCTGACTGAAGTTCAACTATCTCACCTTCAAAAACTTGGCAAAAACATTGGATTACATGAACTATTTTTGGTGGTTTTTCGTAGGCCCTAAAAAGCACCCATAGAAGTGTGGAACCTGAAGCTTAAGCTTCATTTAACTTCTAAGTAAATCTGTCTCATATATGTAGTGGTTGAGAGAAGGGTTATCGAAGGAATGCTAAGTTAGGGCACTTGAGTGCCTCAGTTGGTTAAGCATCTAACTCTTGATTTTGGCTTAGGTCATGATCTCACAGTTATGGGATCAAGCCCCACACCAGGCTCTGCACTGACAGCATAGAGCCTGCTTGGGATCCTCTCTCTCTGCCCCTCCCCTTCTCCCACACACTCGCTCTCTGTCTCTGTCTCCCCCCCCCCCAAAAAAAATTTTTTTAAACATTTGAAAAAGTTTTAAAAAAGAAGGAGTGGTATGTCATTAGAAATGGATAGCGGGTAGATTTTTAATATGAAAATAAGAGGAAATAGCTGAATGGGGGACTTACGTAACTGAAGAAGAAAGATATTAAAGGGAACAAAAAATTGCCAAAACAAAAAATCCACTGAGAAATATGTAATAATCAGGTAACACTTTTTGGTTACTTACTGTATGACTGATCCTATTTAAATTCATGCTTTCATTTAATCTAGTAACATATATGTGAGGCTGGTGATTTTTTATGAGCATTATTTTATAAAAGAGGAAACCAAGGTCTAGACAGGTTAAGTAACTTGCTTAACACTACACAGGTAGTAGGTGGTAGTCATGAATGTAAACTTGGTTTGTTTGGATTCATGGTCTCTGCTTGTAGCCACCTTGTTAGAACAAAACACATAAGAAGCTAATTGCTGAGGATACTGAAGACATTAATTACATTTTGGAATGACCACAAAAATATGAAACTTATTTATTTTTCTTATTTTATTTATTTACAGGTTGAGGAACATTTTTTTAAATTTTATTTAAATCCAAGGGGAGGAGTTAGGATGGCAGAGAAGTAGGGGGACCAGGATTTTCCTTGTCCCTCAAACACGTCTAAATTGAGATCAGACCACTTGAACCCCAGGAAATCCATCTGTGGAGTGGCAGAAGGATCTCCACAGTTGGAGGGAGACAGCTTGGCAGGATCGAGTTGTGTGTATGTGAAATCGAGGAGATAAACTGGCAGAGGCACAGAGGGGAGGGAACCCTTTCTGTACAGAGACAAAAGGGAGAGAAAGCAGGAAGGCTTCAGTATCAAGTTTGCACAAAAGGAAAACCTCTCCAGACTATGGGCTGGGTAATGAGAATTACAGAGAGTGTCAGTTTCCAATTTGCAAACAGCCTTAGGAGCTGAAACTTGGAGGTTCCCAAAGTGGTGACTTTCTCTGGAGTAAAGCCGGGAGCCAGCCATGTACTCACTCCTGGGGAGGAAGGAGCAGACATGACAGGGATGTCAGGGGTGCCCTGGGATAGAATGGTCTCCTTCCTCGAGTACTGTGGTAAGAGGGTTTATTGCCTCCCCAAGGAGAAAAGACCATGTAGGCACCAGCCAAAGGCCTTTTCATTGGCAGGGCTGAGTGAAGCTACACCAGAACAGGGTCTGTGCTTGGTTCAGGGCCCTGTAAGACATCAGGTTTTAAATCCCAGCAGCACCCTAGGAGGTGGAGGAGACCATGGAGCAGGGCGAGCCTACCACCCACACTACTCTGGGAGGGCTGCCTGAACAACATGGTTTGAGACACCCAGTCTGAGGAGGAGAGATTGGAGTGTTGCCATTTTTCTTCCCATCACCAACATGGTGGGGCTTCAGGGAGCAGCACTGTGGCCACCAATGGAGGTGGGACCCACTTAAACCAAACCCCACCCTTCGGTGCCTGGCAACGGCTTATCTACCACACTGACAGAACCAGAGGGCCTCTCCTCCAGACCAGCACAGCCATGGGTCCCAAGCACCAACAGACAACTGTTTTGTTTTGTTTTGTTTTGTTTTGTTTTGATTGTCTGTTTGACTTTCCCTTCCCTTCCCTTCCCTCTCCTTCCCTCCCCTCCCCTTCCCTCCCCTTCCCTCCCCTCCCCTTCCCTTCCCTTCCCTTCCCTTCCTTTCCCTTCCCTTCCCTTCCTTTCCCTTCCCTTCCCTTCCGTTCCTTTCCCTCCCATTTTCCTCCCCTCCCCTCCCCTCCCCTCTCTTTTCTTCTCTTCTGTTCTCTTATGTTCTCTTCTCTTTTATTTTTCTCTTTACCCTCTTCTTTGTTTCGTTTCTTTGTGAATCAGGCTCATCATTTCTGATTTGTTTTGGTCAATTCTTATTATATATATATATATATATATATATACACACACACACAAACACAAATGAACAGAGATTTATATATATATATATATATATATATATATATATATTATATATATTTGAACAGATATATATATAAAATCTCTGTTCATTTGTTTCATCAGGCATTTTTAATTTATTCTTTTTACATTTTTTGTATCTCTTTTTCCTCTGTATTTTCCTTTCTTTTTCTCTGGATTTAGCCTTACAGTTTTTTGATTCTTTGATTGGTCTTCTTTTCTTCCCTTTCATTTTACTCTTTTTATGGGATCAGGCTTCCCCCACCTCTTTCCTTTTTTCCCAGGGTCACTTCAAGAAACAAATCAAAGCACACCAGGTGGAAGGTCCAAACACCACCACCACAAGCAAGGAGGAACTCTGCAGAGGACTGGCCAGTGGGATGGAGCAGCCAAATATGCAACAACAGGTTCACTCAACACACTCCAAAAACACTTCATGAAGTGCCACACCCTGGACAGTACTACTTTTTAATATAGTAGTGCTCACAGGTGCAGGACACATAACAAGCAATTAAAACACACAAAAGACAGAAACTTAGCCAAAATGATGAAATGGAAGAGTTTTCCCCCAAAAGAAAATTCAGGAATAAATGACAGCCAGAGAATTGCTCAAAACATATATAAACAATATATCTGAACAAGAATTTAGAATAACAGTCAGAAGACTAATAGCTGGGCTTGAGAAAAGCATAGAAGACAGTAGAGAATCTATTGCGGCAGAGATCAAAGACCTAAGAAGTAGTCACGATGAATTAAGAAATACTATAAATTAGAGGCAAAATAAACTAGATACAGTGACTGTGGGGGTGGAAAAGGCAGAAGAGAGAATAGGTGAGATAGAGGATAAAACAATGGAAAATGATGAAGCTGGAAAAAAGAAGAGGGAAAGGAAATTACTTGATCACAAGGGGAGAATTAGAGAGCTAAGTGATTCCATGAAAAAAACCCAATATCCATACCATAGAAGTTCCAGAAGATGAAGAGCACAAGAAAGGGGCAGAAGGTTTATTTGAACTAATTATAGCTGAGAACTTTCCTAATCTGGAGAAGGAAACAGGCATCCAATCCTAAGAGGCACAGAGAACGCCCTTCAAAATCAACAAAAATAGGTCAACACCACTACGTATCATAGTGAAACTGGCAAAATACAAAGATAAAGAGAGAATTCTGAAGGCAGCTAGGGACAAACAGTCCTTAACCTACAAGGGTAGACACATAAGGGTAGTAGCAGACCTGTCCACTGAAACTTGGCAGGCCAGAAGGGAGTGGCAGAAAATATTCAATGTGCTGAATAGGAAAAAACAAAACAAAACATGCAGGTAAGAATCCTTTATCCAGCAAGGCTGTCATTCAGAAAGAAGGAGGAATAAAGACTTTCCCAGACACAAACTGAAGGAGTTCATGACCACTAAGCCAGCCCTGCAAGAGATTCTAAGGAGGACTCTGCAAGTGGAAAGCAGCAAAGACTACAAAGGACCAGAGACATCACCACAAACATGAAATCTACAGATAATACAATGGCACTAAATTCATATCCTTCAATAATCACTCTGAATGTAAATGGACTAAATGCCTCAATCAAAAGACACAAGGTGTCAGAATGGATAAAAAAACCAAGAGATTTATTTTATTTAAATAAATAAATGTTGCCTACAAGAGATTTATTTTATTTAAATCCAAGTTAGTTAACATATATTCTAATAATGGTTTCAGGAGTAGAATTTAGTGATTCATCACTTACATATAACACCCAGTGTTCATCCCAACAAGTACCCTCCTTAATACCCATCACCCATTTAACCCATCCCCCCCCCAAAAGCCTCCGGCAACCCTCAGTTTATTTTCTGTATTTAAGAGTCTTTTATGGTTTGCTGCCCTCTCTGTTTTTATCTTATTTGTCCTTCCCTTCCTCTGTGTTCATCTGTTTTGTTTCTTAAATTCCACATGAGTGAAATCATGTGATATTCACTTTTCTATGACTGACTTATTTCACTTAGCACAATACATTCTAGTTCATGAAAGTTATTGCAAATGGCAAGATTTCATTCTTTTTGATGGTCGAGTAATATTCAATTGTATCAAACCTTTATCCATTCATCAGTCAATGGACATTTGGGCTCTTTTCATAACTTGGCTATTGTTGATATCACTGCTATAAACATTGGGGTGCATGTACCCCTTCAAATGAGCATTTTTGTAACCTTTTTCAAATTTAATTATTACCATAAGTTAGCATACAAAAATCTACTACTACTTGTTTTGCTAAATTCAAAATAAGACTTCCTTCATCAATAGTATGATTTTGCTGTAGCAGTGAGAATTAACAAATATTTAATCATTGACAAATACCTTTTAATAATACCCAGTTGTGGGGTGCCTGGGTGGCTCAATCAGTTAAGTATCTGACTTGATTTCAGCTCAGGTAATGAGCTCATGGTTTATGGGTTGGTGCCCTGTGTGGGGCTCTGGGCTGACAGCACGGAGCTTGTGTAGGATTCTCCCTTTCCCTCACTCTCTGCCCCTCCCCTACTCACACGCACTCTTTCTCTCTCAAAATAAATAAATAAACATTTAAAAACACAGCCTGTTATGAGGTATGAGAAATGTGATGAGAAAAAATTAGCTAATGTTTTCAGAGCTTTTTAAAGGTCAAAAAGAGTCTCTGAGGTTTTAGCATTATATACAATCTTGGTTTAATTATTGGGGGTTTGAAAGACAATTTAAAATTTTCTGATCTTGCTGTATTGAAATTCATAACCATAATGTTTGTCACGCAGACTATGCGAATGATGAAGGAAACCCAGTCATGTATTTCATTTCCAGCTGGACAGAGAGCAAAAACAGAACAAAATAAAAAAAACACGAGTTTGTTTGGATACTTTTCATTTCTTCTAAGACAGATCTATAGATTATTTTTACTCCATGGTTAGAAGAAAAGGGGTGGAAGAGGGCAGTATTAAAAATTAGACTAGTAGCTAGACTGTTAGTTCCCACGTCAGACAAATTACCCTTACACCTCCTGTCAATGTTGTTAACAGAGACTGTTATTTTACTAATCCTTATGATCCAATGATTCCTTTTTTTTTTTTTTTCATGTTTCAGGGCACAGCAGGTGAGAGAGTGGATTTGTTAAGCTGGGTGAGTTTATCCTTCTTTTATGTGTTCATTCAATTTTATGTTCATTTACTTATTGTACACATATGGCAATAGAAGCTGCTAAAGCAATCACCGTTATCCTGGAAAAACAATAAGGCACAGAAGCAGATGTCTTATTTCTGAGGTTTTTTTTTCCTCCCCCAGGATTATTATGATTAAAGATCCTTCCCTCAACCTCCTTTGAAGAGGACCAGGGACTGCTTGCTAGAAGTTTTATTTAATGACTTGGGGGAAGGCTCAAATATCTCCCCATTATGGCAATCTACCCCAGGGGCAAACAATGCATGAACATTATGGATTTATTTTATTTTTCTGTCCTCTCAAAGGTATTTCTCAGCCTGTTAGAATTTCTTAAATGTACTGTCAAATTTTAAAATTACATGGATGAGAAGAAAATACGTGGTAAGCTCTTTGACATTGGTCTTAGCAATATATTTTTGGATCTGTGTACCTCAGGCAAGGAAAACAAAAGCGAAAATAAATAACTGGAACTACATAAACTAAAAAGATTCTTCACAGGAAAGTAAATCATCAACAAAATGGAATGGCGACCTACTGAATGGGAGACGATATTCACAAATGACATATTTTTATTTATTTTTTTTTATTTTATTTATTTTTTTTTAATTTTTTTTTAACATTTATTTATTTTGAGACAGAGAGAGACAGAGCATGAAGGGGGGAGGGGCAGAGAGAGAAGGAGACACAGAACCGGAAGCAGGCTCCAGGATCTGAGCCATCAGCCCAGAGCCTGACGCGGGGCTCGAACTCACGGACCGCGAGATCGTGACCTGGCTGAAGTCTGACGCTTAACCGACTGAGCCACCCAGGCGCCCCACAAATGACATATTTGATAAAGGGTTAACATCCAAAGTATAGAAAGAGCTCATGCAACTCAATATTAAAACAAACAAACAAACACACAAACAAACAAACACAGGGGCACCTGGGTGGCTCAGTCGGTTAAGTGTCCATTTCTTGATTGCGACTCAGGTCATGATCTCATGGTTCATAAGTTTGAGGCCACAAGGCTCTGCACTGACAGCACAAAGCCTGCTTGGGATTATCTCTCTCCCTCTTTCTTGGTCTCCCTCTCCACTCCAAAAGAAATAAATAAAACTTAAAAAAATACAGCCTAATTAAAAAATGGGCAGGGATGCCTGAGTGGCTCAGTTGGTTAAGCCTCTGACTCTTGATTTCAGCTCAAGTCATGATCTCACAGTTCATGAGTGCGAGCCCCACATCAGGCTCTGCTCTGACGTGAGCCTGTCTCCCTTTTTCTATGCCCTTCCCCCACTCCTGCTCTCTCTTTCTCTCAAAATAAATAAACATTAAAAAAATGGGCAGAGAACCTAAATAGACATTTTCCCAAAGAGGATATACAGGTGGCCAATAGGTACATGAAAAGATGCTCAACATCACTCTCAGTGAAATGCAAATCTTCAATGGCATATCACCCTACACCTGTCAGATTGGCTATTATCAAACAAAACAAAACAAAAGATAAGAAATAAGTGTGGCAAGGATGCATTGTAGAGGGAAACTTTGTGTACTGTTGGTGGGAATGCAGAGTGGTGCAGTCACTATGGGAAACAATATACATGTTGCTCAAAAAATTAAAAAAAGAACTACCACATGATCTAGCAATTCCACTTCTAGGTATCTATCTGAAGAAAAAGAGAACACTAATTCGAAAATATGTATTCACCCTTATGTTCATTGCAGCATTATTTACAATAGCCAAGATATGGAAGGAACTTAGAAATCCATGATAGATTGGTGTAGAAGGAAGATGTGTCCACACACACACACACACACACACACCAGAATATTACTCAGCCTTAAAAAAGAATGAAATCTTGCCATTTGCAGCAAAATGGATGAACCTACAGGGTATTATGCTAAGTGAAATAAGTCAGAGAAAAAACAAGTACCTTATTGTCACTATTTTCATATTTTAGCAGTTTTCATAGGCATGAAGTGATATCACATTATGGTTTTAATTTGCATTTCCTTAATGGCTAATGATATTGAATATCTTTTCATGTGCTTATTTGCCATCTGTGTATTTTCTTCCATGAAATGTCTATTCATGTCTTTTGCCCATTTTCTAGTTTGATTCTTTTTCAAGTTGAGTGTTAAGAGTTCTTTATACATTATAGATCCAAGCTGTTTGTCTGATATCAGATGGCCTGTGGATGTCCAATTGTCTCAGTACCATTTGTTTAAAAGTCTATTCTTTCTTCATTGAATTGCTTTTGCACGGTTGTCAAAAATAAGTTGAATATATTTCTGTGGGTCTATTTCTACGTTGTCTGTTCTGTTCCATTGATCTATGTGTCTATCCCTACACCAATGCTGCCAAATCTTGAAATCATGTAGATTAATTCCTCCCATTTTATTATTCTTTGACAAAATTAATTTAGCTATTCTCAGGTCTCTTGCTTTCCATGTAAATTTTAGAATAACCTCCCCTATGTCTACAAAAGGCTTGAGGGTTTAAATAGTAATTGTGTTAAGCCTATTAGGGATAATTGATATCTTTACTATGTCTTGTCTTCTAGTCCATGAATAAGGTATGTCTTTCCATTTGTTTGGGACTTAATTGATTTCCTTCATCAGCATTTTATAATTTTTAGCATACAGATTCTATAAATGATTTATTAGGCTTCTATCTAAATATTTAATTTCATTTAGATAGACTGTAAATGGCACTGCATTTTTCTTAGTCTTCCACATGTTTGTTGTTAGTATGTGGAAATACAGTTGATTTTTGTGTTGATCTTGTACCCTACAACATTGACTAACAGCATTTTGTTGATTCCTTGGAAATTTCCCCATTTAGAAAATTATGTCATCTGCAGATAGAGACAGTTTTATTTCTCTTTATTCAATATCTATACCTTTTGTCTTTTAAATAAAATTTAAACATTTTTTAACTTTTAAATTAATATATTTGTTTAGTTTTGCTTTATTCTTCTGGCTGGAACCTTCAGTAATGTGTTGCATAGTAAGAGTAGTGAGAGCAGACATCATTACCTTATCCCTGATCATATGGAGAAAGCATCCAATCTTTCACAATTAAGTATAATGTGACATGTAGGCTGTTTGTAGATCATCTTCATGAGTTTGAGTAAGTTACCTCTCTATTTCTAGTATGCTTAGTTTTTTTTCTTTATTTTTTTTAAGACGCATGAATGGTATTGGATTTTGTCAAATCCTTTTTCTGCATAAATGGATATGATCATATGAATTTTTTTCTTTAGGCTATTGATATGGTTAGTTACAATGTTTGATTTTCAAATATTTAACCAACTTTTCATAACTGGATAAACCCCACTTGGGCATGGCATGTTATTCTTTTATACATTTCTGGATTTAATTTGTTAATATTTGGTTGAGGATTTTTACAGCTAAATTCATGAGAAATATTGGTCTGTAGTTTTCTTCTTACTATACTATCTTTGTCTGGTTTTGGTATCAAAGTTATATTGACCTCATAAAATGAATTAAGAAGCATTTCCTCTACTTACATTTCTTATAAAAATTGTGTAAAAATGGTGTTAATTCTTAAAATCTTTGGTAAAATTGAAATCATATAAGCCTGAATGTGTCTTTTGGAGTTTTGAAATGAAAAGTCCAGTGTTTTTAATGCTTGTAGAAATATATAGATTATCAATTTCATCTTGGCTGAGTTTTGAGAGTTTGGTTTAGAAGCTTTGGTTCAGGGGTACCTGGGTGGCTCAGTGGGTTAAGCAGCCGACTGTGGCTTAGGTCATGATCTCATGGTTCTTGAGTTTGAGGCTCCCGTTGGACTCTATCCAGAGCCTGGAGCCTGCTTTGGATTCTGGGTCTCCTTCTGTCTCTGCCCATCCCCCACTTGTGCTCT
This sequence comes from Panthera uncia, assembly GCF_023721935.1. Taxonomy (NCBI): domain Eukaryota; kingdom Metazoa; phylum Chordata; class Mammalia; order Carnivora; family Felidae; genus Panthera; species Panthera uncia. The sequence continues at coordinate 20,929,994 of NC_064807.1, forward strand.
CTCTCTCAAAAATAAACAAACATTTTTTAAAATAAGAAGCATTGGTTCATTTTCTATTATGTTTTGCATTTATAGTGCAGACTTGTTCATTCTAATTCATCCCTTATTATCTTACAGGATATGTCATAATATTCCTCATTACCTTTCTGATATTTATAATGCGTGTTTTCTTTTTATCTTTGTCAGTCTTACTAGATTTTTATTGATTAGACTTTTTTTAAAGAAACATTTTTGTTTCATTGATTTTTTCCCTATTATTTTCCTGTTTTCTATTTCATTGACTTCTTCTTGTATCTTTATTATTTCCTTCTTTCTGCTTGCTCTGATTTCATTTTTCTCTTTTTTCTAATATCTTAAAGTAGAAAATGAAAATATTGCTTTGAAATAACTTTTTTTCTAATTTAGTGTTATAAATTTCCCTTAAGTATTGCTTTTTAGCTTCCTTCCATAAGTTTTGATGTTATATTTTCATTTTCTTTTCGCCTATGCTTTAACAAAAATTCCTTGAGGCTTCCTTTTTGACCCATGAATCACTTGGGAGTGTGCTGCTTAGTTCCCACGTATTTGAGATTTTCCTGTTTTCTTTCCGTTATTGATTTTTAATTTGATTTCATTTGGGTTAGAGAACATATTGTGTATGATTTCAATTCTTTTAAGTTTACTAATGTATGTTTTATGATCTAGTATATGGTCTATGGGTGAATGTGTCATGAACACTTGAAAGAAATATGTGTTCTGCTCTCTTATAAAAGTCAATTAGATCTTGTGGATTTATGGTGCTGTTCAGTTCTTCTATATCCCTGCTTATCTTCTGTCTAGTAGTTCTATCAATTGCTGTGTTGAAGGCTCAAATAATAATTATGGATATTTTCTATTTTCACTTTTAGCTCTTTCAGTGTTCACTTTATGTATTTAAAGTTCTTGTCTGGTACATACGTATGTAATATCACTCAATCCTATTATCCTTATGTAATGTCCCTCTTTGTTCCTAATAATTTCCTTTGCTCTGAAGTCTACCTTATATGTTATTAATATAGTCATTCCTGCCTTTTTTGATTAATGTTCATATGATATATCTTTTTTATCCTTTTACTTTCAAACTACCAATACCATGTTTGAAGTAAATTTATTGTAGACAGTATATAGTTGGGTTATGCTTGCTTTTCCTTAAGTTCACTTCTCCAATCAGTAGTTAGATCATTTACATTTAATATAATATTGCTATATTAAAGATTAGGTCTGCTGTTTTTTGTTTTTGTTTTTGTTACCTTTGTTTCTCACTCCTTTGTTTCTCTTTTCTTGCCTTTTGTGGGTCACTTGGACATCCCATTTTAATTTACTTATGATCCATTGAGTATATTGTTTTGCACTTTTCTTAGTGGTTTCTCTTGAGATTACAGTATGCATATGTAATTATCACAGCCTACTGGAATCAGTATTTTATTATGTCAAGCAAAGTTTCAAAATTCTACTTCTATTTAGGTCTCTTGAACTTCCCCAGTTTTTAAATATAATCGTTGATATTTCTTCTGTATACATTGAGAACCACATGAGATGTAGTCCTACTTTTTGCCTTAATCGTCAAATAAGACTTAAAAAACCCATGAGGTGAAGGATAGTCTATTATATTTATCCCTATTTTTACCCATTCCATTGTTCCTCTTTTTTTTCCCTAAAGTTTCCAGTCTTCTTCTGTTATTATTTCCTTTCTGTTGTCAGAACTTTAATCCCAGCAGGTGCTATTTGGACTTCCCAGTGCCATTGGGTATGAGTTTCAGAAAACACTAAGCTTAGGTCACTTTGTGTTAGTGGGTGGAGGGTAGAATGTTGGGCCTGTTGGCATAGCAGATGCCAGCAGATTAGGTTTACTAGTTTGGGTTCATGTGGAGCAGGAGGATGGGTCCCTATTCAGGCTACACTAGTGCTCCAGTAGATCAGGTCACTCTCTGACCCACCACTGTCACTGCTTTCTATTAAGCCACTTTTGGGGCAACTGGGTGTCTCAGTTTGTTAAGTGTCTGACTCTCAGTTTCAGCTCAGGTCATGATCTCATGATTCGTGAGTTCAAGCCCCGCATAGGGCTCTGTGCTGACAGTGTGTAGCCTGCTTGGGATTCTCTCTCTCTACCCCTTCTGCACTCTCTTCCCTGCCCCCCCCCCCCAAAATAAACTTAAAAAAAAAAACTCTTTTAAAAAAAGCTGCTATTACCCCAGAAGTGGGGTGGGATCCTATTAAAGCTGCTGCTGCTGCACTACCAGTCATAAGACTAGATTCCATTTTAGAAATGCTTAGATCCAAATATATATTACTACTGACTCCTGTAGGAACTTTGTACTTGTTTTCTATTGCTGTCATACAAATTACTACAAATTAGTGATTCAAAACAACATAAATGTATTATCTTACAAGTCTGACACAGGTTAAAGTAAAGGTGTTGGCGGGACTGCATTTCCTTCTAGGAGCTCTAGGGGTGAATCTGTTTGCTAGACTTTACCAGCTTCTAGAGGCCACTTGCAATCCTTTGCCCAGGGTCCCCTTTATCCATTTCAAAGCAGCAATGTTACATCCCTCTGACCTTGGTCCTATTATGACCTATCTCCCTCCTCTCTCTCTGTCTTTTTCCCTGTCTCTCTCTTTACTCACTCACTCACTCACTCACTATAGCTGGGAATGATTCTCTACTTTAAGGACTCATGCATTTAAATTTGTTCCATGAAACAATCCAGGAAAATCGATCTCAAAGCCTATAACTTTAATCACTGTGTTTTTTTTTTTATAAGGTAAGGTAACATATTCTATATAAGGTAACATATTCATAGGTTCTGGAGATTACGATGAGGACATCTTTAGGGGCCATTACTCTGCCTACCACACCCTTAGTAAATGGTCTTGAGAAAATGACAGAGTTTTCCTAGCCTTATATTCCTGTATATACAATGGAATGCAAGATAACAAGTGATATTATAGAAATAAAATAGTATATATGAGGAGTTTCAGGGTCCAGATGCTTTGAGATTATTTGAATTATCTAAATGGCCATTACATAAGTAGATGTGTAAAGCATCTGATTTCCTCCAGGGTATTCTTTATCTTTTCCTCCTGTTAAATCCAGTCCTTGTCTAGCTCCAGCCAGTAGAGTCAGACCTTGTTTTACTGCTTAACCCAAGTTCAATTTAAATTCTCTCTACATCTCTATTATGTGTCTAGAATTGGCTACAATGGTAGTTCTCAGCCCTGGTTGCACGCTATAATCACGTGAGTGTAGAAAAAAATTAGTGATGCCAAATTCCTACTTATATGGATATTTGGGAAAGGACCTGGGAATGAGAAGGTCTGTCTTGTGGTTCCTGAAGCCAAAGCTGGTCTACACTGAATCAAATCATTTGAGAGATCATCTCCAAAAGAGAATTTGTTTATCATGACTAATGCTCTTCCTTTGCCAATATGTTTGATTTGTGCCAATTTGGGGTGGGTAGATTTACAGTAGTTTGGCTCCATATATTACATCCTTATGCTGTGGGATTAGTGTTGGCTCAGAGCATCTTTAGATGTCCATTCTTTTCTCCAGTTCCCAATAGCATGAACTTAAATCCTTGGGCATATTTTTACCCAGCATACTTTTCTGCTTCTATTCCTAGCAAACCAAGACTCCTACTGATGAACCTAGACATTCCATGGGACCCATTAGGAGTATAGGCCAGTTCCAGAGCTATCACATGTTTGCTAAAGCAGATACAGTAAGATTGTACTTTTGGCATTCTTGCTAGTGGAAAAAGACGAAAACAGAATTTTATTTTTTAGCTGTCATCTAAGTGGGAAAATCGGCTCTTTTCCTCTGCTGTCCATCCTGTACAAAATTAAAGGTAGAATATTATCTCTGGAAGGGATCAAAATAGTCCAAATAAATAACATATTTTGCTACATGATGAGGAAACTATGGCTGAGATGGTTAATTTTATGTGTTAATTTGGTTGGGCCATCACACCCAGATATTTGGTAAAATTTTATTCTGGATGTTTTTGTGAAGTTGCTTTTAGATGAGATTAACATTTAAATTGGTGGAGTTTGAGTAGATTACCCTCCATAATGGGGGTGGGCCTCATCAAATCAGTTGAAACCCTTAGCAGGCCAAAGACTTACCTTCTCCTATCAAGAAAGAATTCTGCAAGCAGACTGCCTTTGGACCTGAAGTGCAACTCTTTCAGGATCTCCAGACTTTCTACTCTGTAGGTTTGGGGTTTACCAGGCCTCCACAATTGTGTGAACCAATTCTTTAAAGTAAATCTCATTATATAGATGCATATCTATACATGCTGCTTCTGTTTCTATGGAGAACCTAGACTTATATAGAGGCCCATACAGATAAAATGATGAGCCCAAGTTCATCCAAGGAGAAAGTGGTACCATGAGAACTGGAATTAGAGTCTTATGCCTCATTCAACCATGGTCTTTCATGAACACTAATCCATAACTGGGGTCAGCAAACTATGGCCCAATGATCAACTCCTGCCTGAATCCTGGTACTGTAAATAAAACTTTACTTGAACACAGCCACACTCATTCATTAATGTATTGAATATTGCTGTTTCTTTGCCACAACAACAGAGTTGTGTAGTTGGGGCAGAGGTGTATGGCCCACAAAATTTAAGATATTTACTATCCGACGTTTTCCAGAAAAGATTTGCTGACTGTTGTAAGATGCCATTTGATTTCTGACTACACTGAAGAGAATAATTCATCCACATTGGGTCACATTATTAACCTCATGCCATCTTCAGGCCAAAGATCTCTTAAAGGTTGGCACTGTGGGCCAACTTGGGGAACACTGAACTGTGGAGGCAGGAATATTTCTTTCCAGGTGTGTCCAACCCACAATGCCTCCTGAGTGTGGTCCTCAGACCCTGCCTATTCTAACCATTTACTATTTATTCCTCACTGGCTCTGGCTTCACATACTTGATAATGAACCTCTTTCCGATTCTATCCTGATGACATGTTCCATGGACTACAATAATACCTTGTTTCACGTAATTTGTCCTTGGTATTGTACAGCCTGAGGTCTACATCTGTGTCTAGCCAGTCACACCCTGTCTTCTGATACTACTAATAATACCACGTTTTATAGGATAAAATTGTCTCCAGGCCCTGAAATATGCCTTCAGACAACAGTATGAGACCTGCCACTGGGCTTTAGCACAGGAGTAAAACTCAAATTAGTGTCTATATTTGAACCAATGTACTTGGCCAGGAAATTTTGTTTCAACATTTATTACACAAGTAACTTTTATCTTTGCATGTATGACAAAGGTGTTTTTTACTGCCTAAATTATCTGGAAAATTACTTAGAGGCTTCATTCCAGTGGACATTGGAATATGGAGACTTTCTGTGTCATGACTATTTCATTACAGTACGTGTGGAATCAGGCTTTGAGCATTGGCCAAGAGTGGACAGAAAAGGAACTGAAAAATTAAGAGTGGGAAAGACTAATGGAATGGAAACTTCATAAAGATCTGATTTTGAATCAGTAATTTGTTGTCTACAACTTTTCAGATCTGGTATTTCAGTCTACTGAAGGAATGATGTAGGTTTTTATACTTGGAAAAAGTGGGGCAGGCTGAGTGCACTCAGATCACAATAATGCTTTACAGGAATAACGGAAATTAGAACACAGGCATCCTGATTTTCCTGTCCTGTGCTCTTTTGGGTAGGTGCTTCTATCTCCTGGGCTTGGCAATAATCATTTTTGACCTTTACTTCTCTAGGCTATTGTGAAGTGATTTTGAGTTTTGTTAGCTTTCTTATGAGTTTGTACTAAATTGTGTCCATAAAGTAGGCTGAATTCCTCAGGGAGGGATGATAGCTATATACTGTGTTATTACTTAAAAAACGTTGTGTTCGTTACTTTTTTTTTTTCCTTTTCTTTTGTCCAGCTGTGTATCCTGAACTTAAAGAATAGATTCTCCAAAATGAAAGGCGTGCATCTGGTGGAAAACACTAATTTAAAGGATGAAAATTCCTGGTGATTGCTTCTGTCAACCCTTAATAGTTCATACAGAGCTTCATTAGTAAGTAGACGATTCAGATCTTTCCCTTGGAACAGATCATATAATCAGCCTTTGTGTTGATTTCGCATTCCGTTCTTTAGAGACAGAACAAATTAGAATAATTGGCTGCTACAGGAAAAGCACAAAGAATTTTCTTATATTTTTGCGATGCATCCCTTAATAGGGGTTGGAAATGAGATCAGAGGTATGAATATGAAACTCAGAAGGGCAATGGGAAAAGAATATTGTTTCTTTAAAAATATTCTTTCCATGTTGGCCTAGAAAAAGGAAACAGAAGAAATATGAAGCCAAGGAGAATATAAAAGAAATAATACGATTTTCGTGCTAACAATGTGAGTGTGGAATTAGTAAGAATCAGGAACAATCCTTTTCCACCAAGGACTCAGGAACAAATGAAACCATAAATACTCCCTGCTCTTAGAAAACCTTTCGAAGCAGTAATCACGGAAGGGTAAAGGCAATGCGTCAGGGCAGAGGTGTTCAGAGCAAAGGGATGGAAGGAGAACAAAAGGAGAGTGGATATTTTTAGAGCTGTCATTTTGAAATTTACCTGCTTCTGCTTCAGTGCTGCTTTGCCACCGTATTGGTCCAGTAGAAATCCTCAAAGCTGGGGAAGCCATATTTTAAAATAATAGGTTTAGAGCAAGTGACTTTAATCAAGGTCTCCTTAGTTCAAGAGCATGGAGGAGAATATGGCAAAAGAGCGAGGCCACAAGAAATTGTTCACTAAGTAAATTTTCTCCAAGGTTTACTAACTGGGAGATATTGACCATTGGATTATGTCCCTTGAAGAAAAGTAATCTTGAAAACAAAGTACAAAGAATGTTCAGGAAGCAAACTGTATCACTTGGTCACCTGCTGATGATAACAGGGTTGGCTGGAACTTACGGGTCCTAATGGTTTACAATGAAGGCATTTCTCTGGGTTGTAAGTTCTAGGAAGCCTCGAATGGAGGATGTCTGCTTCAGCATTGTACTCTTACTGCCCAGCACTTATTGGCAGATTTTTTTTTTTTTAATGTTTACTTGTTTTTGAGAGAGAGAGAGACAGAGTGTGAGCAGGGGAGGGCAGAGAGAGAGGAAGACACAGAATCCGAAGCAGGCTCCAGGCTCCGAGCTGTCAGCCCAGAGCCCAATGCAGGGCTCGAACCCACAAACCATGGGATCATGACCTGAGCTGAAGTCAGAAACTTAACCAACTGAGCCACCCAGGTGCACCTTACTGGGAGATTTTTAAAACGAATATTTGTTAAAGAAAAAATGAGTATTTGTGGACTGTCTAAATGAGTGGATGTATGTGATTTCAGATTCTATTTGCTGGTGGATTTCAGCATCAGATTATGAAAGTATTTGTGCTGTGGATTGGCATTGTTCCCCATCTTACGGGTAAAGATTCTACATCATAGGACTTTTTTTTAATAAGACATTTTTTAAAAATTGTAAACATTTATTCAATTTTGAGAGACAGAGAGTGAGCAGGGGAGGGGCAGAGAGAGAGGAAGACACAGAATCTGAAGCAGGTTCCAGGCTCTGTGCTTTCAGCACAGAGCCCAACGTGGGGCTCGAACCCACCAACCGTGAGATCATGACCTGAGTTGAAGCTGGACGCTTAGCCAATTGAGCCACTCAGGCACCCCCATCACAGGACTTTATATTGACATTCCAAAGGCCTCACAGGAATTGCTTAGCAAAAAATAATACCATATTCTGTATAACTTACAATTTATAAGCTGTCCAGTACATTGGTAATTTGGCCAGTCCTCTGGTGGTTCTAACAATGTCCCCAGGATCTTGCAGGTATAGTCAGAAAGGCTTAGAATTTTGGGGCCAAAATATTTGCTCTGAGTTAAAGTGGACTCCTGAAAAAAAATAGCTTCAGACACAATATGGCATTTTATAATTTAGCATGAAATCTGAGAAATAAAGAGGTTACCTAAAGCCTGCAATGGTAAAGTTCCCTCTGCTATAGAAGTTATTGTTTTTAAACAAAGATTTTACATCAGTAACACTTTTTTTTTTTTTTGCATGATATTCAGGTTAATTTCCTGTTCCCTCTAAGAAAGTAACGGGGTGGCTGGTATGAGAGATGGTGTGACTCCCCAAAGTGAAAAGTATTATTTTGTCACAATTTCCGGCTACCTAAGGATGGAAGAGGCTCAGGACATTACAGACAGTATATTACGTGTAGTGGGTTATACCGTGGTTTAGTTATAAACTGATATAGGTTTGTTTTCTATGCAAGTTCGCATGATCTTTTTGAGTTCTGGTAGGTAAGTGTTTTGCAACTTTGGACTACTTGGAGTCATATAGTGTGGTTTTATAGTCCATCCTTGGATAGAGACGACCCAGGATAGCTCTTGTCACTAGAAAGCACTGCTGGGTTAAATGTCTTTGCTTGTGTACTAATATATGACACAACGTCTGCTGAGGACAAGGAAAGGAACGGTTAAACCACTATGGGTAACAAGAGATTGTATGGTTTACTTTTAACATATTTATTATGAAATTATAAAACTAACACACGATCACTGTAGAAAATTTGAAACAATTCCTGCCTATAATAAGATCAAGAAAATTTGGGGGGCAAATGTCAATGTAAAGTTGTCCATGAATATTAGTGCTCTCATAATTTCCAGGACTTCAAGTAGGCTGGGCCTCCTAAGAGTCTATTTATTATATTTTAGTAATGTTTTCATCATGTGGACACACACACACATACACAAACACGACTCGGTAAAAAATACAAAGACTTACATATTTCTGGTGTTTCAGATAGCCACATGGAATAAAGAAGAAGGGAAAAGTCAACAGGCAGGAGGAACACGGGGTAGCATCTTCTTAATTGCTTATAGCAATTCCAATGATAATTGCTTTTTGTAGAGAAAGTAATTAATGGGGAATTTCATTCGAGAAAAATGCATGAATTTCAAGGCTTCTTAAAGCTAAGTATTTCTTCCACAAAGGCAAGCATCCACGGCTGCGCTTTCTTGCTTGCTTACGTGACCAGGCAAGAGTGTTGTGTGGCATTGCATGTGCCGGGATGGGGGTGCTTCCCACACGGATTGTCATAAATGACTTCAGACTCTGCTGTGCTACCATTGGTTTAAATAGACATATTTTTTGACAGATGCTATACCTTAGTTAATTTTTAGAGCTGCAAACCGGAGCTGTCAGATGGCTCTGATGACTCTGATGTAACAATTGTTTGGCTACTTTTCAGGGCAGTCCTGATATGATGATGACCTGGACATATCATAAAGAGCAAGAAGGTGTTGATTCTTCCTTTGGTGTCAGGGTGAAATGGTGGTTGGAGAAGAAGCCCGTAGCTGAGTGAGGAGGGAATGTGAGGCCATTAGTGAAAAGCCGGGTGTAAATTAAGGTGAGGAGGCATGAGGAATCAATTGATACACTATTAAGAAGATCATCATGAAGCATATCCATGATGTGTTTGTATTGCAATCCGCTGAAAGTAATGGCTTTTCTATTGGAAATGACCCCGAAGTTAGGGAAAACAACCCAGTTGGAGTTGTAGGACCATTTCAGAGGAAGGATAGATTGATCACGATGATCCTTGACTGCAAATACCTTGAGGAGTCCCTTCTAAGCTCTGCTATAGAAAGCACAGCACAATGACAGTTTGAAATGTATACCGACCACCAGAACTTATTAACTTAGTCTTTCAACAAGCATTTTTCATCACTCTTTCTTGCCAACCACTGTTCTGGGCATGGAGACTCAAGGGTGAAAAATAAAATTCACAAAACCAGGAGACAAATATCCTGGCTTTCGCTGAGATCGTATTCTTTCGATTCTGACAATAGGCTTTTGTTTACAGGGGGCTTGTATAAGTTGTAATCACGCAAATGCAACAAGGTAATGTTTTTACTTTAGGTATGTGTCTCTCATTCCTACTCAGGTTCACACCTATCATTTCTCCTGCAGGGTTAGAAAGAACCACAGCAACCAAAAATGTCAAATCTCAGCTATTCATTTTCAAAATGATTTTTTCCAAATTCTGGTGGAGGCAGTAGCTTAACTGGTAAGATTTGTAAATCTCAAGAGGCTAGATTTTTAAAACTGTAGCCAAAATTTATCTATAAATGATAGGTTTGTTAAGGGTATGTGATGATGGAAAAGTTGGCTTTTCTTCCCTAACCTTGACTTCACTGTGTTGGGAGAAGAGGCAGAGAAAAAATCAAGGTAAATGGTGGTAAGTCTTTTGTTAGGGAATTCTAGCTCTTTAAAATATTCTAGAGGGGCGCCTGGGTGGCTCAGCTAGTTAAGTGTCCAACTCTTGATTTTGGCTCAGGTCATGGTCTCATGGTGGTGAGATCCAGCCCTGCGTGGGGCTCTGTGCTGAATTCAGAGCCTGTTTGAGATTCTCTCTCTCCTCTCTCTCTGTTCCTCCCCTGCTCTCACTCTCTCTCTAAGAAAAAAAAAATAAGCAAAATAAAATAAAATAAAATAAAATACTCTAAATAATCCTAGGGATATCTGAAAACAGAAAGGACCAGTGTCTCATTTCCAGTCTCATACCTTGGAGGAAATAGCATTTTTTCTTTGAGGTCTTGAGAGATTTTTGTTTTGTGTTGTTTTGGTTTTGGTTTTGGTTTTAATCAAACTTATTGAGTTGTCATTTACATACAATAAAATACATATATTTTAATCAAAAGTTCAGTGAGTTTTAACCTATGGACACATGTATATAACCACTACCCCCTGTAAGAGAACAATTCTAATAGCCTAGAAGTTCTCCTCCTAGCCTTTTGCAAACATCCCCCTACCTCCCACGCCAGGCAATCACTGATTTCTTTTCTGTCATTATAGATTAATTTTGCCTAGTCTCAAATTTCATAGTAATTGAATAATACAGTAGGTGCTCTCTTGTATCTGGATTTCATTTGCTCGGTGTATGGTTTTTGAGATCCACTCATTTGGGGATGTTTTTAAGCAGAACTGTAGCCTGGCTGGATGGTTCTGTCTGAGGGCATCTATCGGTCTATCAGAGCCTCTGGCATTGCCTGTGTCTATTCTTGGCTCAGTATTTACCTTTTCCAAGAAGTCCAAGATTGAAGCCAGAGGACTATCAATATAATGGGGGTGACATGGTTGTTGTATAATTTTCTCAGCATAAATTGGCCTGTTCGTCATTATTGTGTGGATAATCCAGGAGGATATTCTTCCTACAGAAACTTTGTTAATATAAAACTTCTGAGGGAAGCTAAGTACCTCTCCAGTTTTGAGTTTTTGCAAATATTTCTGGAAAATTCAAAGAGTCACCGCCTATAAGAAGCAGTTATTCACCTGAGAACTAATTCTTCTGTTCAAGTTGAGTCATCTCCCCTTTACACGCCCTCTGATAGAATACAGACAGCCTTGCAAAACAACGCTCCCTTATTGGATAAAAATATAGAGATTATTTAAGATGGATGTGTGTATGCAATAAAGTAAAAAAAAAAAAAAAAACAAAGCCTGTAAGTTTAGCTTACTGTGTGCATTTAAGTTTCTATGGCATATGCTGATAGTTTAGGGTATTCAGGTTAGTTTGGGGTCCATTCTTTATGTAAACGTTGAAGTACTCCATACACACTTTTTGCTTCCTCCTTCCTCTCCTCCCTCCTTTTGCTTCCTTCCTTTCCTTTCTGATTCCTCTTAACCTGCCATATTTCACCCTGATTTGTTGAAATGGCACTTAACTGTAGGATGACTGGAAGCAGTGTGAGAGGTCCATGGAATTTTGCTGTCCAGAATGCATGTTGATCAACTTCTCTGTTGAGAAAAGGTCCGAGTTTACCCATGGTAACACTTTCTCAGCATCTTTGAATAAAGGCCATAGCACTGGGCCATAATATCCTGACAGGCATGTAGAATTCAAAGCAATTGCCCTCAAAGAGCTTCCCTGCTAAAGATGCATATGAATGTATTTAATTATGGCTTTATTGGCAGCTACACCCACACACACGGTCTGTTTTGTTTTATATCATGATCATCGCCTGCTGTTTACCACTGTATACCTTGCTAATGGTGCGGTTTCTATGGCTTGTTAATTTCATGGCCAAATAATGTTGTAATTTATCGCACACTTTAGTGTGGAGAACTGAGACTCTATAAATTCTTGTGCATCCCCCCCGCCCTTTGGAATGTATTAAACTGAGATCAGGCAAAGTAATAAATTTGTTTCAAATGTACTTGATAGCTAAACATCAATTAGGACTGACAGGCAATATTTCTTCTTCCAGAAACAGTAACTGTTTTTGAAAACTGAATTGTTGAACGGAGAGTTACTAGGACTCAGTTCACTGGGATCGCTTAGAAAACTAAAGTAAAATGTAGAGTGCATGTGTGTGTGGCTTATTCAAATATTGACTAATCAGCTACTGCTCAGCTAATTGAATTTGTCAGAATCATTTAGTATTTTATTAACTCTCTTCCCCTTCCTCCCATCCCATGAGAATGGATTATTAGTGTTTTAAAACGTACTAAGCCATCTTCCTTCTCTGTAAATCTAACTCTAAAAGCATACTTTACTCATCAATGTAACTTACTATCTTTTAGAGTAACTATGGTTTAATCCTCTCTAAAATTGAAACAAGCAAAAAGCAATACTTTCCAGGAGCCATTGCACTTTAGAGCTTTAGAAATGATTTAGAACTAAGGACAAATATATTATTTTACGGCCCATGCAACCAACGCCTAAAGTAGGAAGGAGGACTGTCCAGGTCAGGGAAAGGGGTTGAGGGTCAGGTTTCAAGCTGAGAGAGTCCTCAAAGACTCAATCTGAGCAGTTCAGAAACTGAAATGTAGGCCACTAATGTTCTAGGAAGTCTGGCATCTGGCCTTTAGTGTGGGATTGCAGGCAGACAGTGGGTCCAGTGGGGCCCCGGGTTTCTGCAGTGGGCAGAGAAGACCACCCCGTCTTTGGAAAGTGCCACTGACCCCAGGGGCATGAGCAATGAATTCCAGTCAGCCTGAGGAAGCCGGTCTGACTAATTCTGAATTTAGGTTTATCTCAGATACTTCTTGGGAAAGAGTGAGGACAAGGGCAAGTTCAGTGGGTGCAGTTTCTTTAAATCCATGCCCTCTGTTTATTGGCAAAGCTGCTTAACTCCCCTAAGGGATTCCAATATTTTTGTTTTACTCTTTACTTAATCCTAACAGTCTGATGGTTAATTATTTAATAAATGAATAACTGGGATCACAAAAAGTACGAATATATGTTAGTGGTTGAGGTGGGAGTGAAATAACTTGGAATCAGGTACCAATAAAAAGTGATCTTGGGAGGGACACCTGGGCGGCTCAGTCGGTTGAGTGTCCAACTTCAGCTCAGGTCATGATCTCACAGTTTGTAAGTTTGAGTCCTGCAGCTGTCAGCACAGACTTCGCTTTGGATCCTCTGACCCCCTTTCTCTCTGCTCCCCTCTGCTTTTGCTCTCTCTCTCACTCAAAAATAAATGTTTAAAAAAAAAAAAGAAAAAGTGATCTTGGGAAATAAGATTTACCCAGTAGACATGCAGAGACATTCCTAGGAAATTAGTGTCTGACGCCTACTTTCTATATGTTTACAGGTTGGTTTCTAATTTTATTTTAACAACAGATCTCAGAGTGATGCATTGTATTTTACCTCCACACTATCTCATGGACATATTGTAAAATTTGTGTGAGACTAAGCAGGTAGTAGAGTTGGTCTTGCAAGCACCTGTGAACTTCTGGAACAATCTGACGTAGAAGAAAAAAGGGGAAAAAGAGCAAGAAAGCCAGAAAGGCAGCCAGTGATTCTGGGATCCCTCACTTGTATCCGTGGAGTCTCTGAAACTAAATACAGAAATTTCAGAATTTTACATTTACTGATTGCTTTTCTAATATTTATTTATTTCCCCTCCCCCTGGGGGGGGGAGTGGAAGAGGGGGGAGGGACAGACGATCTGAAGCGGGCTCTGGGGCTGACAGCAGACAGCCCCATGCGGGGCTCAAACTCACCAACTGTGACCCCACGACCTGAGCCAAAGTTGGACACTTAACCAACTGAGCCACTCGGTCGCCCCTACTGATTGCTTTTTATCATTTTTTGTTTTCATTTTTGGATTTCTCTTTACTCTTCCATCAGTTACACCTGCCAGCATTCTGCCATCTGCAGTTTTAATAAGCACACCTGTCTAGTTTCCATCTGCATCATCAACACAAACATTGATTGCACGATGACCCTGAGTTATCAAGGAAACATTCAATATGCCAATGTACGCATTTCTTAATTTTAGAAAAAAAAATTCCTGAAAGTGATGTTTAAAATACCTTTTCTTAAATTTGTAGTTTTAAAAACATCTTCTAATGTACGATACCTCATTGCCTAAAAACGCAGCTAAATGAAGAATTCCTATATGTTAGTGAATGCATGCTGGTCTGTGTATATTTCTGCATGTATAATTGTACTAGAGTAATGGGCCAGGCTGCTGACTGCCTCCAATAAAGCAGTAGTTTCTACTGTGACTCAGTTGGTCCAGTGGATAATATCAGAGGTGAATTTCTAAAACTCTATCGCCCTTTCCAATCACTTTGAATATGTGATTCAGGCTGGTCAGACCACATGATTATTTTCACCTCCAATATAATCCTTCAGGTACAACCTGAAATTCTACTATAAGAAGATTTTTTAAAATAAATTTAGCAAATGTATATTTTAAATACAACAGTAATTATTAGAGAGATGGTTTTGCACTAGGTATTTCTCTTTTTTTCTTGGCTTCCAAAAAGGAAAAAGAAAAAAAAAAAAGACGTGCGTTTGTTTTCCGGTTGGTTTGCTAGATGTTTATGGCCACCATAATAACTGTTAAATTTTCTCTTATATCTTAAAGTATGATCTGAATTAGCAATGGAGATTGTGCTATGTATAGAGTCTGTGATATAAATATTTCCTAACTTCAAAGAACATGTAACCTAGAGCAATCATGGCAACTGCATTTGTTTACTAAGTGAAATATTAGTGAGATGGTGAAGTGCTATGCAAGCCTTGAACAGCCAAATCAGCTTCAAAAATAGATGTGCCGATTTTAAAGATTATTTTTTAAGACATAACTACCAACATTTTTCTAGCTACATGTAGAAAACAACATAGCACCAGAAAGGTGTGGGTTTTATTCTAAGCAATTTAGCATTTGGGCATTCTGAACACCCTCCTAATGAAATGAAATCCAGAGGGAGGCTTCTCTTGATGATCTCTTCAATGATCCTTGTTCATCCACGGTACTTCCTATAATCACAGAGGTGGTACCAAGGGCAAGAAACTCCAATATTATTAAAGTTTCATAAAGCAAAGAAAATGTTAAGAATATAATGTTCCCAAACTGAGAAAGTTCTTGAAAAATAATTTCAAGCAAAGCATTAAATTACTTTCTGCTTGTCAAAGGGCAAAAATATTTGAGTTAATGAATGGGAGAGTTTTAGAGGGGACAGTAGCCCCCAAAATGACTAGATCTGCACTGTCAAATGAAGTGGATGCTAGCCACATAGGGTTACTTATAGTTAAATGGATTTTAAAATAAAATTAAAAATTCACTTCCTCAGTGGCATTAGCTGTATCTCAAACGTGTTTATTAGCCACCTGTGGCTCATGGATGCTGCATTAGACAGTACATATAGAGTGCATTTTCATTATCACAGGAAATTCTATTGGGCAATACTAAAGATATACCTAGACACTCACAAAGAAGGCGCCCGAGACCCGAGGACATAATATAAGTTCCCCAAGGTCATGTAACTATGTTTGTAAAGAAAAGCCGAAAGACACAAAGGAAATAGTAACAGGCATTAAAGAAACCCAATAGCTTCTGGAAATGCCAAAGTAGGATTTAACAATACACACTCAGCTGTTAATAGGGTCAAAGCTCCTGATGGCTGGTGGGAACTATGTGCCTGAATTTGGACATTTAAATTTTTACGCAATGAATTTAATAGTAGAAAACATTTCCATGAACATCTGCCAGATCCATATTTTGAGCCACTGCTGTGCTTCCAAATTATCTTTATCACTTTCACATACAGGGCACCACTCTGATATGTGGTGCTTTATCTGACTCCAGAGAAATCAAGAAATCTTGTGGGGGTTGCAGCTGTATTTGAAAAGGTTGATTTTTAAGTGCATCATACAGACTGCCCTGGTTTGAAAAGGGATTCCTGCCATACACAATCAAAATGTGAAATCTTTTCTCCCCTTGCGAAAGTCAAAGACAGTCTCTGAATTTTCACTATTTTGTTGAAATCCGAATATTATTTTTCCATTCTCTGACTTGTTTTCATCACGGTGTGATCAACTATTGCCAAGGAAAGCAAAGTTAGATTTATCAATCAAAGTTTGCTATAGGCCCTCCAGATAATTGAGTCCTCAGGAGAAACAATCCTCATGTATGCTTTTTTGGTTGTTTCAATATCTTCATAAGACGTCATTTCAATATGTTTGGTTCTGTGAAGTGTGTATTTTCCTTACAGGTCCAGAAAGCCTGTGAGTCAGGGGCTCAAGATAATAGGCAAGGAGAGAAAGTGGAGAATCGAGAGAGACTTCATGCCGAGGTAAGGACCATGTTCTAGAACCTCTTTGAGTCGGGGCTGAGGCTGCACTAGTACCCATGATTAAGCTAGGAAAAAACCCTGAACACTGGAGGAGATGAATACTGTGGGGTCATGTGATCAACTTTCCTTCTAGACATAAAAATGACCTTCATTAATTCTCCTTCTCCTCTTCCTGTCCCAGAAAAGGATTTGGATGGTCCTGGGAAGGGGTTGCAAGTGGATTCTTGGCAGAAATGGAAAAGGCAGTTTGAGTAGACTAGCTTGGAGCCAACAGATAAAAAAACAGAAGCCAGGGTGCCTGGGTGACTCAGTCTGTTAAGCATCTGACTTGATTTTTTGGTTCAGGTTATGATCTCTCCATCGTGAGATAAGCCCCAGGTCTGGCTCCACACTGGGCTTGGAGCCTGCTTAAGATTCTCTCTGCCCCTCTCTCTCTCTGCCCTTCCCCTCCACAAAAAAAATAATAATAATAAAATTAAAAACAAAACAAAACAAAACAGAAACTGGTAGATGTATGGCAGACTTTTCCCCAAAGTCCTGAAGGACAAGTCAAGTTTTTGGAGTACCAAATACAAGTCACAGAGTGCTCATTTAACCCCTTGGAGTCCCAGGGGCAGTGGGGGGAAGGCTGGGCAGTGAGGAAAAAGGGATCATTGAAAGTATAATATTCACAATGGGACTTAACTCCTGAAAGGCCTCCCAGAACTTCAGCCTGCTCAAGAATCTAGCCTTCCTGTCCTGCCTCTGCCCATTGAGGGGCTGGCAGACTCAAGGCCTCCTCCTGCTCCCCGCCACTCCCAGGTCAGGTGGGGAAGCACTTGCAAACATTCTGCTTCTATTCTGCGCTGTAGTAATCCCGACAGGAGACATGACCCCATTTTCAGGCTCTAAAGGGCAATTCCACACACCTAGAAGACTTAGGAACGCAGTGGCTTTTATTTAAGATTTGGAGGTAGGGGGCCAATGCAGCCTTTGGGCTGCAGCAGCACCCATCTGCACTATTTCCCTTCCCTCCTGCCTCTGTTTCTCATCCTCCTCTTCCCTGGATTACCCACATGGATTCCAGGTTCTACTTCATTACGTGGTCTCGGTACCAAGACGCCGCTGGGATTTAATGAAGATGTTCACCTTGTACATCAAGCACGTCTTATCTTTCCCCAGCAACCTGAGTCAGCCGTAAGAGGAATTACAGTGCCAGCTCTCAAATACACTTTAATTTTTCCATTTCTGTATATACTAAAAGCTCTTCCTTGGAGCCTGCTCCTGGTCTTCATGTTCACTGTGGTCTCTGCGGACCTCACTTGGAAACCCAAACTCCGTCTTTGCCTGTTGCTGGCCTCCTGCGGCTCTTAGGTCTGTCCGGCCCCCACCACTAGGTACAGTGCAATAGATGCTAACCTAAGGTCATAAGTTATCTTCTAGAGGCTTTATTACCCTACAGCTCACATTTAGATCCATAGCTTTCTAGACTGATTTTTATGTATCAAGCATCAAGATTCACTATTTTTCCATGTGGACATACGATCTCCCCTAGCGTCCCACATTGCAAACACAGCCTTCTCCACACCGCACTGAGTGCCACCTGTCATGAGTCAAATAACAACATGCATTTAACGTGTTACCCAGCTGTCTGTATTGTTTCACTGATTTACTTGTCTGTTGGTGTACCCAAACTTCACAGCCTTAATCACAGTAGTTTGATAGTGTTACTACCTAGAACTACAAGTCCTATAACTTTGAAAACCTTCTTCAAGATTGCCACGTGTATTTTTGACCCTTTACATTTCCATAAACATTTTAGCATCTTTACCACCGTTAATTACCACTACCCACAGTAAAACCTGGTTAGAATTCTGTCTGGGATTACATTGAATCTATGAACAATTTGTAGAGAATTGACATCTTCAAACTATGTAGCATTCCCATCCCAGAACAAGAATGCATACTTCCACTTACTTAGATTTTCTTTAACTTCTCTCAATATCAGTTCCATTTATTTAGATTTTCTTTAACTTCCTTCAGTAACAGTCGATACTTCTTTGAGTATTGTTCATGATACTTAGAGATTTGTTTATAAGTATTAGATAATTTGGGATTCTATTAAACTAATATCTTTACATATTTTTATTTTCTAATTGTTTGTTTCTGGTATAGAGCCCTACAATTAATTTTCTATATTGGCCTTTTATCCTGTATACTTGCAAAATTATCTTATATAATCTATCAGTTCATCTGTAAATTTGGGAGAATTTTCTATGTATTTTTTGACATTGATAAGTAATAAAAAGTTCTCCCCCAGAAGAAGAAGAAGAAAAAAAAAAAAGAGGTTAGAGAGGGAGAGAGCCAAAGCATAAGAGACTCTTAAAAAACTGAGAACAAACTGAGGGTTGATGGGGGGTGGGAGGGAGGGGAGGGTGAGTGATGGGTATTGAGGAGGGCACCTGTGGGGATGAGCACTGGGTGTTGTATGGAAACCAATTTGACAATAACTTTCATATTAAAAAAAAAGTTCTCCCCCAATTATTATGCCTTTCCCCCCCCCCTTTTTTTATTGTACTGCCCATCTATTTCTCCCACATAATAGAAGGTGGGAGAGTGGTCATCATTTTATTATTTCTTATCTTGGAGTGAAGCCTTTATTATTTTAAAGGCTTAAAAGTTTTGCTATAAGATTTGTATGTAGATGCTCTTTATTAGCTTAAGAAAGTTTTCTTACTTTTCTAGTTTTCTCTGAGATTTTTAGATAATATTCTAATGTTGAATTTTATCCAATTATCAAACATTCTCTGCATTTATTGAGATAATTTTATTTGTCAGTGTGTTGAATTTTATTGATAGAATTTTTAATGTTAAATCATTCTTATTTATTTCAGAAACAAATCTTATTTTGCTTAGACATTTTATTGTTTTTATGTGTTTTCTTTCACTTAATTTTATTGTCAATTTATGATATCAAGTTTATGCTAGCTTAATAAGAAGAGTTGGAAAAATATCCCCTCTTCACTTCTCTGGAAGAACTTTTCTAAGATTGGTTTTTTTTTTTTTTTTCTTTTTTAAATATTTGGAAGAATTTATTGGTGAATACAAATGGTTCTGGAAAGGTTATTTTTTTAAGATATTTTATTTTATTTTTATTTTATTTTATTTTTTAATGTTTATTTATTTTTGAAAGAGAGAGAGACCTAGTGCAAGCAGGGGAGGTGCAGAGACGAAGGAGACACAGAATCCGAAGCAGGCTCTGAGCTGTCAGCATGGACCCTGATGAGTGGCTCAAACTCAGGGACAGTGAGATCATGACCTGAGCTGAAGTGGGACGCTTAATGGACTGAACCACCCAGCCACCTCATTTTTTAAAGACATTTTATTTTATTTTATTTTATTTTATTTTATTAATTTTTTAATGTCTATTTATTTTTGAGAGAGAGAGAGCATGAGCAAGGGAGGGACAGAGAGAGAGAGGAAGACACAAAATCCGAAACAGGCTCCAGGCTCTGAGCTGTCAGCACAGAGCCTGATGTGGGGCTGGAACTCACAAATCGGGAGATCGTGCCCTGAGCCAAAGTCAGATGCTTAACTGACTGAGCCACCCAGGCGCCCCTAAAGACATTTTAAATTACAAATCCAAATTCATGAATAGACTTAAAATTATCCCTTATATATTTCATATCTTTTAGGTGTATAATTTTATTCAAGTGATTTGAAAGTTTTAAATTTTTTTAATATTTAACTTGAGAGAGAAAGAGCACAAGCAGGGGAGAGGCAGAGAGAGAGGGAGACACAGAATCTGAGGCAGGCTCCAGGCTCTGAGCTGTCAGCATAGAGCCCAATGCAGGGCTCAAACTCAACAACCGTGAGATCATAACCAAGCCAAAGTCAGATGCTTAACTGACAACCATCTAGGAGCTCCTCCAGTGATTTGAAAATTTTTAATTATCAAATTGATTAATTTGAAACTGTGTAATATCCTTTTTATATTTTTAATTTCTATAGGAACTGTAATAATGTTCCCATTTTTTTTAAATTTGTATTGTTAGAGATTTTTCAACCGTATTTATCTTTTAAAAAAATCATTAGCTTTTTAATATTCTCTATTACATGTTTATCCTCCTTTCTGTTAAGTTTTGCTCTGTATGTATTTCCTTTTTCTAAAATTTTGGATTTAATTTGTTACTATTTTTGAAAATACTTTGATGTATATTTGCTAATTTACAGCTCTTCTTTTCTTCTAATATAAATTTTAATACTTAAATTTTTCTGTAACCACAGCTTTATTTACAACCCACAGGTTTTGATATGAAATATTTTTATTATCATTCATTTAATAAAATTCTAATTCCATTGTGACTTTATCCTCCACTTGTGTACTGATTAGATGTGTTTTTAACATCCAAATATTTAACAAATATTAGTTAATGTATTTTTTAATTACTCATTGGGTTCTTTCTTTGAAAAAATGCTTTTAATACATTCAACCTTTGACATGCATTGAAGCTTGCTTTATAACCAGCATAAGGCCAATTTTTATAAATGTGCCATGTTGTACCCCCCAAAAAATTGTATATTAATTTAATATGTGTTTCCTGTGTTTATGTGTTGCTTTATGTAAATTTTAGGCCAAGTCTTTTAATAATGATATTCACATTCTCTGTCATTTACTGATTTATTTTGTTCTATGTTACTACTACAGTAATTTAGAGTTTTCTACTTCATATATTGCACTGAAGTTTAGATTTATAATATGCTCCTTGTAAATTAATAGTTGATTTCATCATCCTGCCTTATCCCTAGTGATACTCTTTGCTTTCAAGTCTACTTTGACATCAAAATACCTTTTTCAATTTTATTTTTTATTTTCATGACATAATGTTTCCATCTGTCAGCTTTCAATCTTTCGCTTTCCTTATGACGATTCTTGTCTTTTGTAAGTGACATGGAATTGGCAATTGTCTTTGTTTCAATAAACTTTGTCCTTTGGGTATTTAGGTTTTGCTCGTCGGAAAATTTCTTTATTTCGTCTTTTCTTTCAAACAACATTTCTCTGTCTCTAGAATTCTAGACTGGTAGTTACTTTCCTTTGGTACTTAAAAATATTATTCCATTATTTCCTAGTATCCATCATTTTTGTTTAGAAATAGGCTGTAACCTTAATGTTACTGTTGTTCCTTTGAAAGTATTATCTCTTTTCTCCCTCTGGCTACTTTTTTTCTATTTCTCTTTGCTATTTATGAATTATACCGTGATGGTCCTAGGAATGATTTTCTTCGTATTTACTCTCGATTCCATTTTTCAGTGCTTGTTGAATTTCTGGCTTGAAATATTCTTTTTTTGTTTTAGAAAACTTTCAGCTGTTATTTCTAAAATATTACTTTCTCCCCAATCTCTCTCTTCTTTTTTATTTGACTCCAATTAAACATATGATAAAAAATGTTGACTAGGCCCCATATGTCTCAAATGCTGTCTTCTGTACTTTTTGTTTTTTTTAGTTTTCCTGCTTCAGTCTTACTATTTTTACTACTGTATCTTCATTTCACTAGTTTCTCTTCACCCGTGTCCACACTGTTACTGAGTTTTAACTTTAGTAAATACATTTTTTAATTTTTTCATTTTAACTTCACACGTATCATAGTTTCTCGTCTTGTAAATGCACCACCTTGCCATCTATTTTCTTGAACTTCCTGTTTAACACATCCCTTCACCCACCACCTCTCTGGTAACCATTAGTTGGTTCTCTATAGTTAAGGGTCTGTTTCTTGGTTTGCCTCTCTCTTTTTTTTTCCCCCTTATGATCATTTATTTTGTTTTTTAAATTCCACACGAGAGGAATCATATAATATTTATCTTTCTCTGATTGACTTATTTCACTTAGCATAACATACTCTAGTTCCATTCATACCGTTCCAAATGAGTGATATTGCTGTGTCTTTGTGTGTGTGTGTGTGTGTGTGTGTGTACACACACACCACATCTTCTTTTTCCATTCATCAGTCGATGGAAATTTGGGCTTTTTCCATAATTTGGCTATAATAGATATTGTTGTTATTTTTAATTCTTATTCTTTCCTTGGTGGTCTTGGTGACTTTCCAATGAATACCAGACCTGGGATATAAAATATTGTAGAAAATCTGGATGATGTTATTTTCCTCTGGAGAGAATTTCCCGTTTTCAGGTGGGAAGCTGAGGGGCAGATCACCTTAATCACTCAATAAACTTGATACTCATTTTCTTTTTTTATAAAGTTCAGTTTAGATCTGTTTCATCAACTGTACTAAGACACACACACACACACACACACACACTCACAGACTTTCAATGGTCCCAACTCATATCCTTAGTTTTCCACTGGTCCACTGTTTCTTGGTGGGTTCTGTACCTCAATTTTATCTCTCCAGTGTGATGAACCTGATAAATCTTTGCTTTGACTTCAGTTAGCTTTTGTTTACCTTCTCAGTGTCTTGTCTTGTCTACCTAAGTCAAAAAATACCTAAAGGAAAAACTGTTACTGAACATGCAGCCCGATTTTCTGAACCTCTTTTTTCTCTGGGATCTTGGTGCTTAAAATTCTTGCTGCCTTGTTAACCCCAAATTCCCACTTTGGTCTCCTAGTCTGATGATATTGCCCTGAGATCTAGTGGCTTTCTGCTTCTTAAGAGCTACATTCAGTTAGGCTTTTAAGACTCTTATGGTGTTTGGTTATTTTTAAAATCTATTTATTTTTAATTGAAGTATAGTTGACATACAATATTATATTCAGATTCTTGTTCTTCATCAATACTTTCAAAATGCCTGGACTAGAAAAGCATGTACAGAACATTATTCTTACTTTAGTTTCTTTCTCTAGTTTACTTTTCTAGGTCTTGGCTACCGCAGTAGCTTTCTAATGCCCACAGTCAAATGTGGTTTATAATTATTCTAGCTTTTCTTGTTGGTTATTTTCCAGGGTAAGCTGATATAATTGGAAACAAAAGTCCTTACCCATCATTTTAAAAAATCTGTTTTGTTGTCTTCTGAATTCTACGATTGTTTTCTCTCATCTTCCATAGCTTTTTCCTACCAAAAATTTCCCATTTTCACAGATTAAAAATTTTAAGATTAAAAATTATAATTAAGCTGCTGTGTTAATTTTGCAAGGTATTGATTTTGCTTCGAACAAGAATAGAGAGTGGTGAACGGAATAGAGAAAACTTCTAAAGATCTTTTTCATGTCCAAGAGTAGTATCTAACCATCTCTGCCATGATAAATTAGTCAACTATGGAGGAAAACACTTTATAAACTCAGCATTATTGAAGAACAATCAAGTACTAGAAAATCGTCTCTCTTTCCTACCTTTGTCACCAATTCCCCAATGTTCAATAAAAGCAGCAAGTTATAGGATGGGACATGAAGAGATGGCCTGTCATAGTAACTCTAAATATTAGAAGAATTAAATTGTAAATAAAGAAAATGTTCTAGGATGTGCCTGGGTACCTCAGTCAGTTGAGCACCCACCTCCTGATTTCAGCTCGGGTCATAATCTCCCAGTTCGTGGGATCAATTCCTGAATTGGGCTCCGTGCTGATAGTACAGAGCTTGCTTGGGATTTTTTTCTCTCCCTCTCTCTCTGTTCCTCTTCTGCTCATGCTCGTGCTCTCTCTCTCTCTCAAAATAAATAAATAAATATTTAAAAAATAAAATTTCCTATAATATACTTGAAGTATTTGTTCCTGACAAACTTCTAGAATAATACCCAACAGTTTAACATAGCAATATGTCCTGGTAAGTAAGAAACTCTATAAAATTTATCTCATAATCATTTTTTTCTGATTCTGTTATGTGATTCTCATATTCATACAAAATTATTTTTATCTGGACTTCACAGTTCTTTTGTGTGTGTGTGAGAGAGAGAGGCAGGAGGGCACACGCATGTGGGTGAGAGGCAGAGAGAACAGGAGAGACTCTTAAGCAGGTTCCGTGCCCAGAGAGGAGCTTGATGGAGGGCTTGATCTCACGACGATGAAATCATGACTTGAGTCAAAATCAAGAGTCAGACTCTTAACCGACTGAGCCACCCAGGCACCCCAGTTCTTATGTTTCCTATGGGATCAGTGGCCCTACATTTTGGAAACTAAAACCAAGGCATGTGCCAAAATAGCTAAAGCTGGAACAATTCCCCTGAACCCAGAACATATGTCTTACAAATCTATAGAAAGCAATATTGTATTTCTCTCTAGTTCTGGGGTAAGCTTTTCATACCTGCCAATCTAATTTGACTAATGTATTGTTTTTACAGTGCATTAGTGGAAATTAAATGGTAAATTCAGTCAAACAGTCATTCCATACATCAAAAAGAAAAATCAGTCAACACAACCGTCTGAATGAAATGAATGAAGAAAACAATTCAAGGCAAACAATTGTCCCAGTAGACTTGTATAAATACGGAGTGGTGTCATGTGCAGAATTAATCTTTCCCCACCCTTAACTGGCGAACACTCTGCCAGCCGATTCAGTCACTCAAATAATCCTGAATTTTAATATTCCAGTTTCATTTACTCTCAGTTAATGGTGACTGCCCTTCCTTCTCCTTCATCTGTCAATCAATGGAGAATGTCAGAGCAGGAGAATAGTAATATTGGCATATTGTAATGTACTGCTCTGAATTGTACAGCTTCAAAATTCTTAGACTAACTCAATGATGATCTTAAAGAGCCTGGTGCAGCAAGGGTATGTGAATTGAATCAGAGCCCACCGGCCGTCCCTTTCAGCACTAACGTCTCTTATTTCTGGCTCCAATATATCATAAAATACTCACGAGGAGAGTTTTGCGTGCTCAGCAGCAATACAGCTCCAAAGCAGGCACATGGAGAAGAAACACTGTCGTCTATGATCACCTGTAAAGTTGACTTGTCTTTTACTCGAAAACCAGAGTTCACTGTGAATTCTGTCTGTGTGGCTAAAAGTTAGGGAATCTGGTGGGGGAGGGTGCTGAATCTTTTGTTTTGTTTTTTTTTTTTAATACTCTAACTTCTTTTTTTTTAAATGTTTATTTATTTTTGAGACAGAGAGAGACAAAGCATGAGCAGGGGAGGGGCAGAGAGAGAGAGAGGGAGACATGGAATCTGAAATAGGCTCCAGGCTCTGAGCTGTCAGCACAGAACCGGACGTGGGGCTTAAACCCACGAACGGTGAGATCATGACCTGAGCCAAAGTCCGACATTTAACCAACTGAGCCACCCAGGTGCCCCTTTTCTTTCTTTCTTTCTTTCTTTCTTTCTTTCTTTCTTTCTTTCTTTTTTAATGTGTATTTCTTTTTATACTCTAACTTATTAAAGCAATATATTTTTTAAATAGTTTACTGGTTATTTGAATACGATAAGGTTTGCTTATGTTTTTGAGTTGCCAGTTTTCTACAACAAATTTGTGTAGTTGAAGACAAATTTGTAGTATATAGACAGCACACAAAAGCAAGCAGAATTGATGGTTTTTCTGCTTGGAAAGAATTCTGCTTGTCTATGTAAGCAACAGGATGCATTCCTCATGAAATAATGTGTCAGGAAGGAAGGAAAGGTGGTTTCCTTAGTTTAAGTTTATGACACCAAAGAGGACCCTCTGAATAGCTTTATAAAAAGAGTCTGCATAGGGACGCCTGCGTGGCTCGGTTGTTTAATCATCTGACTCTTGATTTCAGCTCGGGCCATGATGGCACTGTTGGTGAGTTCAAGCCCAGCATCCAGCTCCTGTTTGGGATTCTCTCTCTCTCCCTCTCTCTGCCTCTCCTCTGCCCTCGCATGTGCTCTCTCTCTCTCTCTCAAAATAGATAAATAAACTTAAAAGAAAAGGGTCTGCATAAAGCAGAAGTAACTTTCAGAAGGATAAAACCAAGTACTGGCTAATGTTAGGAATTTTCTGATTTTTGTGCTGGTAAGATAAGAATATGGAGAAGGTAGCAATAATAATATTGACATGTTACAGCAAGCTGTTTTTTGGCAGGGAGGGGGAGATGCAAAGATAAAATGTGGGTTAATAAAAGCATTTTGCAAAGAGAGCTGGCTCTCAAATATTTGGCACAATTCATTCTGGTTGTAGAGTGTTCTTACTCTTTTGCTTCCTTCTTGCCTTTTGGGCATTTCATGTTTCTCAGCACATCTGAAAGAAGGCAAGGTGAAAATAGTGGGCTAGCCATCCAACCAATCCAGTTTTCCACTTTGGAGTGCCTCTCGCAGTATGACTATAGACAGAGAGCTTTAGAAAAATGGAAGATAAGAGTCTCTTGGATCAGTAATATGCTCTCTATATTTGGGCAATCTTGTGCTCATTTCGGAAGCTAAACAACCATTGAATAGTGACAATAATCAGAAGTGTGTAAACTTCTAATTCAGTAAGTAATTAAATGCTTGTTCAGATAATATACCTGGGCAAGGAAAATTTCCCTTTTTTCCCCGACGTAACAGTAATGGACTTTGGAGGAAATCCGTGAAATCTACCTACCTATGCATGCATGCATCCATCCATCCAGGTACAGGTGTAGATATTTTGGATTTTGTGGATTTGTTCATCCTGTGCCTGCTCTCCCTAAGAACTATTCCTTCTCCTTTTCTAGTTCTGCTGACCCTTGGAAGCTACATAGACAAGGGTCTACTGTTAACCGGCTCAAGGTTAAGTGTAACGAGAATCCCTGGTGTAAGACCAAGAGCTGAAGAAGAGAGATGTCATAGTGTTTTTCTGTCTCCCTTTGTCTCTGTCCTGGTGGCATCTCTAGCAGCGGTGTTATCACCTCTGGGGCTCCTGATCTTGAAAAGTCTGTCCACCAGGTGATCCTGAACCCTGGGTTTTTGCAACATCACCTGCTCCCCTGGCCCTCCAGCATAAGAGGGTAGGAGCTTCCTGTTCTTAATAACCTCTGGATTGCCTCGACGTCCCTTGTTTGGTCTTAAAGTTCTTTCATGACCTGTGTAACCAATTTTCTGCACTAAACTCCCTTTATTTTAGCATGTGCAATGGTTGTGTTTCCCTGACTAGATTCTGGGATACAATGGGTAGGACATTTCTCTCATGACTCACTCACTAATCAGTGGGTACCAACCAATTCCCAAACTTTAATATCCTGAATTTACTAGTTTATAGCTACATCGACCAACTGTAATATCCCAGCCATCTTTAGAATGTCTCTGAGTTAGCATGATTTTTTAAATTTTTTTTTTAACATTTATTTATTTTGACAGAGACAGAGCATGAGCAGTGGAGGGGCAGAGAGAGAGGGAGACAGAAGATCTGAATCAGGGTCCAGGCTCTGAGCTTTCAGCACAGAGCCCAACACGGGGCTCGAACCCATGAACTGCAAGATCATGACCTGAGCTTAAGTTGGACACTTACTTGACTGAGGCACCCAGGTGCCCCAAGGCAGCATGATTTTAAAGATCTTGAGAGGGGTCATGTGCCCACTCCACCGTCTTCACAAAGTTCCCTCCCAATGTGACATTTAAAAATCATCTTTTAACCTAGTAATATCTAAAATATGGAAGAGGGATTGAGAGGATGAAACATAGGTTCTAGAATCAGCTATACCCACTCAAAGTGTCAGCCATACTTCTACGTGTTCTCTGACAATATAAATATTTCAGGTATTGGTCTGTATGACACTTAGAAACAAATATATTTTGTAATCAACATCCTTTGAGATATGAAACTACCACATCCAGTTTTTTCTTATAAAGCATTTTCCCCCATAATATAACAAGTATGAATCATTACACAAAACTAAGGGGTTCAAATAATGTCATAAATTTTGAGGGTTTTCTATAATTTATAAAATTTATTTTGGATCCAGATACAAATCACCAAGTTTGGGAGATGTTCAGTATCATCCAATAGTGGGGAAACTCTCCTTAGTTTGTAGAAAAATCTGAAGCTTTTCTACTGTACCAGGAAAAGTGGGAGAGACTTGGTCTTCAATTGCAAAGATCATTCCTG
Source organism: Panthera uncia (assembly GCF_023721935.1). Taxonomy (NCBI): domain Eukaryota; kingdom Metazoa; phylum Chordata; class Mammalia; order Carnivora; family Felidae; genus Panthera; species Panthera uncia. The sequence continues at coordinate 20,958,561 of NC_064807.1, forward strand.
CCAATGCTGTTTGATCAGACTGGGATGATCCCTTCAAAGGTGGGAGTGATTCCAGAATATCATGGTCCACTCTCCATAGACACAACATATTTTTAAATCCTACTATTCCACAGGTACTGTATTCAAGTTGTAACTATTTTTCTCTTCTTCTGCCTCAGTAATTGACATTACCTTGGGATCAGATCACCCTCACCGGACCTTGACAAAGCATCAACTCACTGATGTGCTGGCAAATGTTTAGCAACTGGTTTGCTGTGAAAACGAAGTCACAATTGTGGTGTTTGTCAATATCTGTGGAATGAATGCCCCACCATGGCCAATTTCAAGTTATCAATGTGACATCACTAAAGGCCGACTTGGGAAGAGATGTGCGATAGCATATTTTATATGGTATTTCCACCATACATGTTCAATACAGGTAAATAACCTCGAGAGCACAGACAATAATAAAATGTAGTTTACGTCTGTGGCTCTTATTTTCTTTACACACAAGTGCTGGTGCTAACCCGCTCATCTCTACGCTTTTAGTACTATGTCACCCATAGGCAACAACAGTGTGAGAAAAGCAGAGGTTTTCTTGGTGTTTCTCACTCATCTAATCTCATCTTACTGACTTGTGTTTTTCTCAACCTACTTCAGATGTCCAAAGACCACAGAAAGATTCCCTCTTGCAACCTAACGCCATTGGAAAAAAAAAAAATCTGATACTCATTTGTCATTATATGTAAATAATTAAAAATGACTTCAAATGTTATTGACCTTGGATTTATATATTTTTTTGTTTTGCACTTTAATAAGAATATTTTTAGCTAAGTGAATGAAGCATAAAAGAATTTCAGATGAAAAATTATAGTTTGGGATATTAGTGGTTTTGTTGGGCATTTAAGGAGCTTAGGGAGATTGCCTACTTGGCCTGCCTGCAATATTGGGAGAAGGGTCCTTAATGTTACAGGTCATAAGTGGCCAAGAGGCAGAAAAATTCCTACCACTCATACTTGATTGATTTTTAATCACCTATTATGTGCTAGGCATTGTGCTCATTGATAGTTACACAGTTGTTAATGAAGATGGGAATGCAGCTTACCACCTATTTATTTTTACTTGTGACCATGGAGCCTACAATGTACCAGGGAAATAGTAGAGACCTCGAGCCCACAGTGCCCCACATGGCACACTCAGTAAGTATAGTTTGAAATGCTATTTAAAGCTGGATGAAAGATAGGAACAATTCTTCTTTCTTCTTCCTTCTATCCTGAAATAAATATCTCCTCACTCTTACTATGTGTCCATCCTATTTTTTGCTTTAAGGAAGAAAGGATTTAAAAAAAAAAGCATTATCGAGACATAGAGACAAATGAAAACAGAATATCAATATATTTTGAAAATCAGTACCTGAGATGGTATGAGACCAAATTTAATTGGAAACAATGCTACAAAAATTGATCACTTAAATATCAGCTACCAATATTTATTTGACTCAAATACCCAGAGTCAATGTTCAAATAATGTTCAAATTTATAATCAAATATAAATACATAGACTAGAGAAAATTCTTATATGGGACTACTTTAACTTCCTAAATTAATTCACCAAAACTCAAATACTGTCCTTTATAACATTGGAAATGAAAGCTTTACTTTTTAATAGGAAATCTGCATCTCATTGTAAAAATAGAACACTTCATTCCTGGCCCACACACACTTTCAGAAGCAGTAGTTTTTGGAGTGCTGAATACTTAGCATAAAGACATTGAGTCTTGAAAATTCATTTCAGGCATGAAAGACCTAAATATATATATATATATATATATATATATATATATATATGAGAGAGAGAGAAAGGAGGGGTGGGGGGAGAAACAGGACTATTAAAATGAAATAACCATTTCCTGGGAGCAAAAGACTGCATATGATGAAAACTCCCCAAAGTGATACCTTTCACATTATGTTGTGCAATCTTAAGTCTGCAAGTACAAAACAGAGATTGAAAAAATGAGGAACAAATACAATTTACACTGATTATTGGTAGAATTACAGTTCCTGGTACCACTGGGGTCAACTATCAGAGAGCAGATAACCAGTTTAAGCAGTAAAACAGTTCACTAGATTTATTAAATCTTTTCTTAAACTTGATCTTTAGAGTAGCCTACACTCAGATATAATTATAGTTTTATTTTATGACATTTTCCCTACTTTAATGAGAACTAAGTAGCAGAATGGTAATATTGAGCCCTAAATTTTGGTTCAAATTTTGTGATTTGGGCTAAGTCACATATCTTATGTGTGCCTTCTATTATAAAAGCAAAGCTTTCATTTCTGAAGTTTTAAAGGACAATATTTAACAATAAGTTTTGGTAAATTAAATTTATGAAGGTTAAAAAAGTCCTAAATCAGAATTTTCTCTCATCTCAAGTATTTACATTTGATTATAAATTTAGAAGGTAGGTCATGACCCCAGTTATCCACACTGGGCGCTTTCTACTGTACCAAGATGTCTCTCACCTTAAAAATCAAAAGAGTAGAGTGTGTTCAATTCAGATTGGTATGAGCTGACACCCAGGTATTGAGAGTTAGGCATAACTAATGTTTGTTCATGAATGTAAGCTATCTTACAGAAGTGGTGAGCAAATCCCCGGTATTCAGATTGAGTTTAAAGTCAACTACTGGGAAGATAGGTTCCAGAGAGTTACATGTGTTTGTAGATCAAATGATCTCTGTGTTTCTATGAATTTTGGTGTAAAATGCTCAGCTGACAGAGCCTCAAAAATTGATTTGTGGTTTGTGGAGGAGGACGAAAGGGCAACGTGGCTGACACGGCTAATGGACCAATAAAGATTCATACTTTTCCTTAGCTCGTTTGCAACTTGATGGGGCCATATGGCCACTTCCCCCTGAAAGAATGTGAGTGGAAATGATGCATACCTCTTCGGGAACAAAGCAGTTAAGTAGGTGTACCTTCTCTATGGTGTCTTTTTTTAATACAGAAATAAGTGGAGAGGAGCCCAAAGACCTAGATGAGGACGGGATGCCTGAAGACCATGAAGCCAGAAAACACCAAGTGGACCCCACATGAGTCAGAAATAATATCTATTGTGTGAAGCCACTGATCTATGGAGGGTTGGTGGCTCTACTAAAATACCACTTAATCTTTCTAATGCGGAATCCAACTTTCTTTGCTGACATAGCACAAGCTCCAGATATTTAAGGGCTATTGAAGAATAATGCCATAAATTTGGGGCACCTGGGTGGCTCAGGCAGTTAAGCATCCAACTCTTGATCTTGACTCGGGTCATGACTTCACGGTTCATGGGGTCAAGCCCACTTTGGACTGTGTGATGACAGCTCCGAGCCTGCTTGGGATTCTCTGTCTCTGCCCCTCCCCTGCATTCTCTCTCTCTCTCTCTCTCTCTCAAAAATAAACTCTAAAAAAAAAAGAATGCCATACATTTATTTGTGGTCTCCCAGTTTACAGTGTTTCCCTTTGGAACTTACATAACACGATGAAGTAGGGAGAGGGGCAAATCCATAGGAATGTTAATGGGGCAACAGAGACTTAGTAAACTTCCCTTAGGACACACTGCTAATAAGTGTCATAGTCGAATGAAGACGTCCAGCTCAGGCATCTGAATGTAATGCCCATGCTTTTCCACTGCCCTTCTGCCTGATAAAGCCTAGAGTTAATAGCTCCAATATATCCATGATGGCTACAAGGGCAATCCTAAGATTCAGTTGCATTTTTTCTTCAAAGGTTTTCTTGAAATAGATTATATGCACAGGGAAGTACACATATTACGCATGTTTGGCTTCAAAGATTTTCATTAAGCACCACTGTGTAACCAGCCCCCCCCGCCCCGATAAAGACCTACTCTCCCATCAGTTACAAATTCCCCTCCACAGTTAACCGCTTCTAACCTCCAACTTTTAAGCTATAGACTATAGACTAGTTTCACCGTGTTGTACTCTACATAAATTTAATAATACACTACGTTCTTTCGTGTCTTTTTCTGCTTATTGTCGTGTTTAAGAAATTCATTCATACCGTTGTATGTAGCTGAAGATTGTTCTTTTTCATGGCTTTATGTTATCTTCTTGCTGGTACAAATCACAGTGTATTAATACATTCTGCTGCTGATGGGCACTTGGGTAGTTTTCACTCTGGGTCCTCAGGAATAATCGGCAGTAGTTTGAATCCCACATTTTGCTGAAAATGAAAACCAAAGAACACGGAAGATAAGGCCTATGAGAAAGTATCTCACGGTCAACATCTTCCTCTATATCTCAATCCTTCACACTTCCGTAGAGCTATTCCCACAGGAACAGAGGGGATCAGAGGGCATTTGGCACCAGTATTCTATCTGCCCTTTTTAAAGTTATTTATTTGTTATCTATTTATTTATTTATCTATCTATTTATTTATTTAGAGAAAGAGTAGGGAAGGGACAGAGAGAGAGGGAGAAAGAGAAACCCAAGCAGGCTCTGCACTGTCAGCACAAAGCCTGACGCAGGGCTCAAACTTATGAACCATGAGATCATGACCTGAGCTGAAACCAAGAGTCAGACGTTTCACTGACTGAGCCACCCAGGCATCCCTGTCTGCTTTTACAAATAGAGATAACAAGTATCTTTATTACTCGGATCCTCTATATAGATAGATCTACCTTTTTAAATATGCTAAACAAAGGAAACAATTTTAAGCTTCTTTTTTTGCAGGGGCGCCTGGGTGGCTCAGTTGGTTAAATGTCTGACTTCGGCTCAGGTCGTAATCTTGCAGTTTGTGAGTTCAAGCCCCGCGTCTGGCTGTGTGTTGACAACTCAGAACCTAGAGCCTGCTTCGGATTCTGTGTCTCCCTCTCTCTTTTCCTTCCCCCACTCATGCTCTGTCTCTCTCTCTCTTGCAAATAAATAAACACTAAAAAAAATTTTAACTTTTTTACAGAAAACATACAGAAATTAATAGATAATTCATTTAAAAAAATTTTTTTAATGTTTATTTTTTTGAGAGAGAGAGAGACTGACAGAGTGTGAGCTGGGGAAGGGCAGAGAGAGGGAAAGGAAGACACAGAATCCAAAGCAGGCTCCAGGCTCTGAGGTGTCAGCACAGAGCCCGACGCGGGGCTCAAACCCACGAATTGTGTGATCATGACCTGAACAGAAGTCGGACACTCAACCGACTGAGCCACCCACGTGCCCCAATACATATTTTAAAGATGAAAATATCAATTTAGTATAGACAAAGAGCATTGGGCCTTGAAGTCAGAAAAAGTGAATTTTAATTCCTATCTCAGGGACTTAGTTTAAATAACTTCTTCAAGGCTCCATTTTGCAATCTGTATGATGGAGTTACAGTTCTGCCTCAAAAATGTTTTATTGTGCAAATATCATATAATGTGAAAGCTTTTGGGAATTCTTTTTTTTTTTTTTTTAATTTTTTTTTTCAACGTTTTTTATTTATTTTTGGGACAGAGAGAGACAGAGCATGAACGGGGGAGGGGCAGAGAGAGAGGGAGACACAGAATCGGAAACAGGCTCCAGGCTCCGAGCCATCAGCCCAGAGCCCGACGCGGGGCTCGAACTCACGGACCGCGAGATCGTGACCTGGCTGAAGTCGGACGCTTAACCGACTGCGCCACCCAGGCGCCCAAAGGGAATTCTAAAAGCATTACACAAATGCTGGTCATTATCAGGGACAAACTTACAAAGCAAGTGAACGTTAAGGCCAAATATTCGTGATAGCTAAAACAAATCTAAACTCAACTCTGTGGGGACTTTCTGCCTTTAATTCTCTCTCTGTCTCTCTCTCTCTCTCTCTTTCTCGGTGAGTGTACTTTAAGTCTACTTTTATTTACTTAGACAACAAGAGAGTGAAAGAGACAAAGAGAAGAAGAGAAAGCTATCCAGGAAACATTAAGCTTGAGATTCTTGCCAAGAACTAGACAAGCTCCCCATAGAGTGAGGTGTTATGGTTATTGACAGCCATTTCTCCCCTCTCTCGGGACTCATAAACTGGCTAGATGTCCTCCAATTTCCACCCTGGACATTAAAGGGCCCCCGTGCATTGTCAGCATGTGACTACACCCTCCCCAGGGAATGCACAGTCTCAGCATCCCTCCTCTTCTTCCTGCTACAGCAAAAGTGCACTGTAATCAAAGGCACATTTATAGGTCAATGAGTTGAAAATTGGTTGTTTTTAGGTTTCTGATTTTTAAATACATTTGTACAAATCGATCCAAATGAAAACTAGGCTGGGGGGGGACACAATGAGAGCTTCCACCTTGCATTAATATTCACAATATTGCCTACTTATTTTTAGTTTCTGGATTAACGTAGCACACGAACTTGGTTCCTGTCTCTGTCAATAAGAAAAGGATAATAAAATGGGTAAATGCAAACCAAATAATTTGTGGGCTGCATGATAAGTGTGATTTTTCAAGTTAAAAAAAAAAAGTGATGTTCATCTGGGAACAAACTAACTTAAAGATTTTAAAAGCCAATTTCAGCTCAGCTGCTGGGGTTTGTTTGAAATCTACCACTGACTGAGGTGTGAAACTTACATTTGATACAGTAAATCTTGTAGGCTGTTATTTTAAAGGACTGAAATGTGCTTTTATAGCAAAATTGTCTCAAATAAAAAAATACATTTTTACAATCTCGCTCTGTCATAAACTTTCATGTCAGGTTTGGGCTCCATAATACATGTGGAAGATGCATTATACAGGAACAGGAAAGAGGCATGCATAATAACTTGGTTTATTTTCCATTGTAAGACAGAGGCAGAAATAGTCCTACACCATTCATGTGATCAAACTATTAAATATGCCATAGTTGATCAGAAATTACCAATAAGTATATCTTGAGTCATAAGACTATTGCTTCTTGCTTTAGAATAGTTTTTTTCTTTTTATTTGATATACTCTAATGCCATATATACAAAGAGTTCTATGGAATGTGGTTGTAATTTGTTTCAGGATTAAAAACTCTGGGCCAAAATTCCAAAACTGAGGGGTAGCTAATTTATATCACTGTCACACTAACATTTCAAAAATTGGATTTTCTCAAAATAGTTTGGAATAAATTATAGCTTTCTCACTATTATAAGTACTATTATTTCAATTTTGAAAACAATTAAACAGATTCTATTTATTTGAATATAAAGTCTACTTATATGGGTGTGTGAGAGTAGAGAAACAGAGGTTTGTAACAACATCAAATCACTAATATTTATTAACCATTGTCATATTATGTATCAATAGGTCATTGGTATAGCACATGTTAATAGATAATGATAGAAAGCAAATTGGCAAGCAATGTTTGCCTCAATGGGAATTTCTTTTTGGAGCATGCTAGTTTATTTATTGACCTTAGGTATTTGAGCATATTAGAAAGGCATTTAAAAATAAAATAATCAGATTGTGAAAAAAATGACAAAACATTGCTCACCTCTTTCAAAAAACACCAATATGATACACTAATAATTCCCAAAGAAGAGTTCTCCCACTCTTAGACTTAACCTTTTAGGGCTTTAGTATATTTGTATATATGTATATTCCTATATAACATAGGATGCTCATAATGCCCCTTCCTTTACTCTGACACTACAAAATGTTCTTAGGGAAGTTCAAACAGGATGAGGAATGTGCAAGTGCTTTGGAAAAACCAAAACCCTGACTCTTGTGCCAAGCACTGAGTTGGTATATTTTTTACATTTATGAATCCGTTAATTCTTAGAAAGACTTTGTGCAATTATTTTTGCTTGACATGAGGGTCCAAATGTGGACGGTGATGATTGTCACTTGACAGGTGGGTGTCTAAAGGAAAACTCACTGTGTTTTCCCATTACTCATACTCCCAACATTTCTGACACCAAATGTGCGGGATTTTTCCCACACTGAACAATTCCCCAGCACTGGCTGGGTGTTCTATAATTCAATTCAATTGTGACTCTACCCAGAGTTAGTGTAGACCCCACAGGTTAAGGGCTCAGTCCCACAAGACTCCATCCCTTCAGGTGCCAATCATGACTAGTAGGTCCCTAGATTACCCACAACCTCTGTCCAACTTGGTTACAAACTGAAGGTTCCTACAACCCTCCCCTGCTTCAGTTTCAAAAATTTGCTAGAGTGGCTCATGGAACCCAGGAAAACAGTTTATTTATTACTGTCAATTTATAATTAAAAGATAGTGTTAAAGGATACAAATGAAATCCAATGAAGATATACATAGTGTGAGCTCTGAAAGGATCCCAAGTACATGAGATCTTCCTTGTGAGGTTGGGATGCACCACCCTCCAGGCACATAGATTGGTTTACCAGCCTGAAAGCTCTCGGAACCCTGTACTTTTGGAGTTTTTATGGAGTTTTCATCCTGTAGGCATGATTGATTATTAACTTGACTTCTGGTTCTTCTCCCATCTCTGGAGAGTAGGGGGTGGGCTAAAAGTTCCAATCTTCTAATCATGGCTTGGTCTTTCTGGTGACCAGCTTCCATCCAGGAGCTCACCAAGAGTCCTCTCATTAGAACAGAAGACATCCTTATCACCTAGGAAACTCCAAGGGATTTAGGAGCTCTGTATCAGGACCCAGGGTCAGAGACTAAATATTAGAACAAAATATCCTACTAGCATGCTTATTACAAAGATTTTAGGAGCTTTGTACCAGGCAGGGGGGCAGGAAACCAATGTATATATTTCTTGCCATTTTACAGTGGGTCAACACTGCAAAAACATGGCAGAGCTGGGCTTTTAATCTAGACTATCACAATAAACTCAGGGCACTTCATCATTACAAAATTCTAAGGAAATAGTGACATTGTTAATGTATTGTTTAATGAATCCTTTTATTGAGAAGCGCTAATATAGTCACAGATTGCTGTGGGATTTTTAATAAGTAGTTCTTTACAACCAGGAATTTGTGATGATGAGAGACACAAAATAGGATAAGCTTTTGTGATTTACCCATGTTATTATTTAGGATGTTAGTAAACTTAGCTCTATCTGACATAAGAAAACTAGTAAGTGTTTAATTTAAGTGCTGCTAAGTTCAACTTGACAAAAATGTTGAGGCATTTCTTGTCTGTATGAACAGAAAGAATGCAGAAGCCTGATTCCAGCAATTGCACTCTTGGAGAATCAGCCCATATGTCACTAGGATTCTTAATACATTTAGCCAAGGTAGCAACTAGAAATACTAGAGCAGAAAAATTTTATTGATATTCTATCTAATTTAACAAACATTTATTGAACTTTTACTTAGTGAAAGGTTCTGTTCCAGAGACTGTAGACACGTAGATGAATAATAAATGATTCTGGCTTTTCCTGCCATTACATCAAGAATATTTACACTGGTATTGGATATACTCTATACAGCCTGTTTCTCTGATCCTCTTACTTAAACCAGGACAGAGACTCTGAGCATCTGCATCTTCTAGCTAGAGACCAAGCCCTCTGTAGGAAAGACCCAAGATGATTTGCAGACATTCTGTGTCAATTTTTTACTACCACTGTCCAGATTCCTAAGAATTGGGCACTGGCTTATATGTACCTGTTACTGTTTCTACACACGTGTTACTCAAAGTGTGGCCCCTGGGCTAGTAGTATTGACTTTCCCTGGGAATTCATTAAAAATGTAAAATCCCAGTCCCATCTCAGACTAACTACATTAGAATCTTCATTGTAGGAGTGCCTGGTTGGCTCAGTGGGTAGAGTATGTGACTCATAATCTCAGGGTGGTGAGTTCAAGCCCCATGTTGGGCGTGGAGCCTACTTTAAAAAAAATCTTCATTTTAACAAGATCCCTAGGTTTAAGAAGTACTGGTCTATACTATTCTGGAAAGAGTGAAAAAAAATTGCTGGAAGAAAACTGTGAAATAGACGTAAAGAATAATAGGAGATAGTGATCTCTTCTGTAATTAAGTTGGAATTGAAAATCCAATGAAATCCCATAAGTGGGGAGGGAGGGAATAGTGACTGCTATTATTTAGGTGCATGGAGAAAGCTTCCCTGATATGACACGTAGACAGAATTCTAAAGGAAGAGAAAGAACAATGAAGTGAAGGAGTACAAAGACTATCCTACGCACAGGGAACAGCAAATGCAAAGTCCCTGATCTAGTTTATGAAGTAAAATTTCTGGGGCGCCTGGATGGCTCAGTCAGTTAAGCGTCTGACTCTTGATTTTGGCTCAGGTCATGATCTCATGGTTCATGGGACCAAGCCTCGTGTCGGTCTCTGTGCTGACAGCACTGAGCCTACTTGGGATTCTCTCTCCCTCTCTCTCTGCCTGATCATGCTCTGTCTCTGTCTGTCTTTCTCTCTCTCTCAAAAATAAATACTTAAAAAAAAAACAACTTCTGGTTTTCCATGGCACTGATAGGAAGAAGTTTGGGGGGAAAATGTCCATCTATTAGGAAAGTCTATAGAAAATTTCTCTCCATGAAGTTACAGTAGATCATCTTATAAATAGTGGGCAGATCTGGATGAATATGGGCAATAATTTTCATATATGGATAGCAATCCCTTTTTATACCTATTAAATAAAGTGTGCTATATGATATTCATAGCAAAAAGAACTGGTCATCTTTCTTAGGATCTTGTGAATCCTCTTAGAAGCAAAAAACAGTTACTCTGTGTTAACCACTAATATATTAAACAAATCAATTGAGCATCATGTAGATGTTCTAAAGTAGTTAAGTGAATTAGGATTTAGTTTTTAAAGGGATGAGGGAAGAAGCAATTTAAATTACAAAATTTTTCACTTTAAAAAGAAAAAAATATTAGCTTGTATTCCATGAGTATAATGCCCAGTTAGATGTAACACACAAACACAAACACACATTTCAGATCCTTATATCAATGTTATGGCAGCTATGGAATGAAACATAAAGGAAATCAATCAAGGAGAGAGAGGCAGAGCGGATGGGGAGACATAAACAGAAAACAAGAGGAGGAGAAGCTTAAAGGAAAAAAAAAGTATAAAAAAGGAGAGAAGAAGAAAAGATGGGGGTATAAAATAATAGAACAAGAGATGAGAGCTAGAATGTTCATCCCAAAATGAGAAGGGGAACAATGGAAGTGGCCTAGTTGGTTCTGAATTATTAGAGTAATGGGTTTTTTTTTTTGTATTGGTTTGGTTTGTTTTGCCTCCCTTCAATTTCAATCTGGTTATGCACTTTAGAGTAGTTTAAAATACTACCTCTGTCTTTGGAAAAGTGATTACTGAACCCACTTCCTTCACTGCTCTTCACCAGGAGCATGTGTGAGACCTTACTCCAAGCAGAGTCCCTGCGGTGGCCATCAGAAATGGCAGAGTTCTCAGATCTGTACGTCTGGTGCCGGGGCAATTTCACAACAGGGTTTGGCTGACTTCCAAACAGGGTTTGCAACACGGGTCTCACTCTGCAGGAAATAAATGTGTGGCATTTGGAGTCTCCGCATTTATGGCTAGGTGGGTCCTCCAGTACCAGGTGGAGTCAATGGCTGGGCTTTCCCTCAGGGGCAACCCTTTTGCTATGAACCTTGAAACCAACACATGTAGAAAGACACGGCCATCACTTCGATTTCCAGTCTAAGCTTGATGTTCCGGTATCATACCTCATCCTCCTTGTTTCAGTGTTTCGTGTCTGCTTGTTGGTTAGTGTTCTGGGGGGGAATGGAAAAAAAAAAGACTCAGAATTGGAATGAAATGGCAAAGGTGTAAGTGTTTTCAAGTCCCCAAGAAGATTGTGGAAAATAGCCTTCCCCGCCATTGGGAGATGTTTTTGTTTTTATTTGTTTTAGTATGATCTAGTCATAGAATTAGTGGGACAGCTAGGTTCTTTTTATTTTTCTTATTTCAGCAACTGAATTCTGTAACAAACTCCTATGTATTTTGAATTATGTATGAATTCCTATGTTTTGACTTTTAAACTGTCAGTAAAATCCATTTTTACGAATGTGAAGAAGTGATAACTACATAAAAGAGGGAAGTTTGAACACCCATAACTCAGCAACACGTACACTGCTCTAACTTGCTCTTTTTTAGCACTTCACATTTGTGTTTTATTTTTCCCCTCCTTCTATCAGCTCTGACATTGATGTCATTCAAACACGAAGGTGAGAAGAGTACCAAATGTATATTTATATCTAAATATAAATGTGCCATGGTGCAGGTCCTCCGAGAGGAGAAGCTATATCAATGAGGGAACAAACAAACAGAAATAAAAGGGCTTACAATAAATAGACACAAGGCAGACAAACTAATGTATGTATATTAATTTCTTAAAAAATGAAGCCAGAGGAATCGCCCAGAAAATTGAAAAAAAAAAAAAAAAGACATGAAAAGAATAGAATACATGAGAAAAGAAAAAGGATGATCCCAGGAGTTTCACCATTAGTGCTTAGAGAAAGGCCAACAGAATATTTAAAAGGGAAAACAATTGCAAATAAATTCGACAAGAAAATTTCCAGAACCAAAAGGCACACATCGTCAGATTAGGAAAGCTCATGGGATATCAAGCAAATGAATAAAATAAAACTAAAAAATACTTAAACCTATCAGAAAATCTAAAAACGGTAAAGAAAAAGAGGAAGTCCTAGAAGCTTTTGGTGTGAGGAAAACAATTATTATCAAACATAACAAAATAGAATTCACCTGCCATCAGATTTCTTAATAAAAATGTGGGATGTTATAAAATAGGGAAGTAACTTCTGAAGGAAAGTATTTTCAATCCAGAATTCTATACTCAGGCAAATTATCAATAAAATGGGAAGTGAAAATAAATTAATTTTCAGGTATACAAGTTCTTAAAATTTATCTCTTTAGATCCTCCTCTTAGGAAGCTACTATGGGATGTGTATCAGAAAAACAAGAGAGAAAATGAAAAATGAGAAGGACATGAACTCTAGCTAAGGGAGAATCTGAACAGCACAGGAGACCCAAGGAAGCCAGAGCAGGGGACAGAGACCTGTAGAGTGAAGGTCTTCCAGAAAACAATCAAGGCCAAATAAAAAAAGGAATTCTGCTCAGTCGACTGAAAAATTTACCAATAGGCATTTGAAAGATCTGTTGGAATATTTGGAAAATGTAGTAATGAATCCAAATGAAACTGGGAAAATAGGGGGAGGAAAGACAATGATTAATTAATTCCACAGGCAAAATGTAAGAGAAAAAAATGCTATCATGTATATACTATCAAGGCCTACCAAGTAATGTAAACCTTGACTTCCTCGTTAATTTTTTTTTTTTTGAGAGAGAGAGACAGAGAGAGTGAGCGGGGGAGGGGCAGAAAGAGAGGGAGAGAGAGAATCCCAAGCAGGCTTCCCACTGTCAGCATGAAGCCTAATGCAGGGCTTGAACTCATGAACCGTTAGATCATGACCTGAGCCGCAGTCGGATGCTTAACCAACTGAGCCACCCAGGCGCCCCTAAAAACATAATATTAAACTACATTGAGAGAATGAGGGAAAGGGAAGAATGTGTGTGTGTGTGTGTGTGTGTGTGTGTGTCTACATGCTTGTCTGTGACTGAGGCAGGGTGGACTTAATTGCCATAACAAAAATAAAGTGATAATATCTGAAATTGATGATTGAAGAAAGGGTAATGCAAGTCAATTATTTTAGAATATTGAGATAAATAGAAGAAGAAACAGCCAGAAGAATAAAAACCTTTAGGGGACAAGGTTGGGACATAGAAAAAGTGGAGGGGACTGCAATTTATATTAAAAAACTTGTAGAAAATATGTGACATGAGGGGTTCCTGGATGGCTCCAGTTAAGCGTTTGACTTCGGCTCACGATCTCATAGTTATGGGTTCGAGCCTTGCATTGGGCTCTGTGCTCGCAGCTCAGAGCCTGGAGCCTGCTTCGGATTCAGTGTCTCCCTCTCTCTCCCCCTTTGCCACTGTGCTATGTCTCTCTCTCTCAAAAATAAATAAAAACATTTTTTAAATTTTTTAAAAAGAAAATATGTGATTTGAAATAATTTCATTCATTACTTTAAAATAAAAATAATTTTAAAAAGAAATAAACTACTACCAATTGTAATGTTTTAATCTACTAGTATGAATGTAGGGGTTTTTTTTTATGCTATCAATACCACTCAAGATTGTGAGACAAAATATGCTGCATGGGTTTAAGAAAATCATCCTACAGGGCACTTGGGTGGCTCAGTTGGTTAAGCATTCAACTTCAGCTCAGGTCATGATCTCACTGTTCATGAGTTTGAGCCCCGAATTGGGCTTTCTGCTGTCAGCGCAGAGCCCGCTTTGGATCCTCTGTCCCTCTCTCTCTCTGCCCCTCCTCAACTTGCTCTCTCTTTCTCTCTCTCTCTCTCTCAAAAATTAAAAATAACATTTAAAAAAAGAAAAAAAAGAAAATGATCCTGATTTACACCTTGATTTCCTGTAAATGACTTAAAAAAAAAAAAAAAACAAGGAAGAAGTTTGTTCTATCACAAGGAATTGGGTAAAGGATTTACAGGATTTGAATGTATGACATCTGCCCAGGGGGTTGCATATTATTCAGATTTTGATGAATTTTTGAGAGATATTAATTAAATTGGTGAATAATCCTAACTAAGGTGATTAAAATCCAAACATTGATGTATTGTAATTCATAATATCAAACCAGCCCTGAGATAAACTCTGTGTGTGTGTGTGTGTGTGTGTGTGTGTGTGCGTGCGCGCGCGCGCGGTGGAGGAATGAAGGGGGCAGACACGATGACAAGACTCACATAACTTTCCTGTACCCCAAGGATTACTATTGATGCTTCTGATCCCGAGGGCTTACGGATGAACTGTGTTCCACTCCACAGCATTCTTTACTTTTGGGTAATGCGTTATCAGAGGAAACTCTCTCTTTCTGCCATTAAATCGGTCCAGTGGCTCTGTCTTTTGAGGTTTTACCAGTTACGCTGACAGCATTTCTGCATTGTTTCTAGTTTCTTTCCCTTTGTTCTCACCCTCAGTGGTACATGGTTTGCTCAGTTCCCCTCCAGCCTATTTCTCTGCATATTGCTCAGAGCAGCAGCCACAGGGGTGAGCCCCCCCCACATCAGTAGACAAAGAGCCTGATTTAAATCCTCTCTCATGATTCAGAGTTCAGCTTTGAACCCACCTCTTAATCACAACACGGACCACTTCATCTGCCTCGCAAGATTTCTTCTTAATTCTTTCGTTAAGTGCCTTTATTTAGTTATTTTGATTGTGTTAGCATTCCTGTTTGTTTGATTATGCTGTAACCTTGCAATTATGATTTTTTTCTTTTAGTGCACCACATGCTATGGCACGAAGAAAATGGTTGCTGAGTGTCAAGTGTTCTGGAACTATTTCGAGGTCAATGGCCCTCTAAAATACAGCACCTGTAATACTGATTTGCAAGACAGATGTGCTTTTAAAACAAACTACACTCATAAATGGTCTCTGTAGGGATAGCTTATTTTATGCTATGGAAAAGGGAAGGCACTAGAATGTTGAAGATTGCATAATAGGTACCCAGTTTCCTTTGGGATCGAGGGGAAATGCGGAATCAGTTAACTACTCATTACTATGCTTAGAAAAATCCAATATTAGCTTTAATCAAAATCATATAACCAACCTTCTTTTTAGAGAATACCTAGTCCCAGGGCCAGGCAGTGTTTTGTTTCCCTAGTACAAGCTTCCAGTGCTTGCTGACTGATTGGATAGTGACATTTACCAGTATTAAGTTAATTCAATTCCATCCAATTCAATCAGTAATCGTGTACCAATTACATTGTGCAAGTACACTACTTGCAATACAATTTGCCTACGACTCAGTTCCTGTCCTGCAAGAGTCACAGTCTAGTAGGAGAAATAAACATATGATTAATTAAGCATACCAGTAGGAAAGAAAACACCACGACGACCATAGCTGTAACTTTCTATATCTGGAGTTAATACGCTCACAAATGTATATGCAAAAGTTTAAAGCACTTCTTAATTTTGAAACATTTTTAAATCCCTTTTCTACTCATGCATCTCTCTTTAACCACTTTCTAGTGATTTTGAATTCCTCCGGTGATTTTGAATAGTCTTCTGGAAACAGGAGTATTGGTGCATTTGTGTGAATATCTTCTGGAGTAAAACTTGACGGGACAAGGTGCTAGATCTCCACTCAGGAGTTTCCTTTAACTAAAAAGCACTGAGCTTCAAAATCTAATCCGGGATGTTCCCCCATTCTTCCAGAGTTGTCCTTGTCCAGAAAAGCATCATCGCATTTCTATCTTCTTGAACATCAGCATTGACAAGAGTGGCCTATGATGCAATTATGTTGGTCCCTGAGTGCCAAAGGGTAAACCTCTGCAAAGCCATTTAAATTAATCAAGAAGGCGAAATGTTAATAAGTCAATATGGTGACTAAGCAGGGGAAATTCGTACCCTGAGCATCATCCCATCTGCAAAACTGGGTCTGATAAGTGGAATAGTGATATGAAACGTGACTTGATTTGAGAGTAATGTTGGATGATGTGTTATAGCCTGATCAAGTCAGCAATTAAATATAATCAGAAGAGAGAGTTGTTTAAAAATGTTTCTCTACTTCACTTTGGTGGAATACGATTCTACGGAACACATTCAGAATTAAGAGGTGTATATGTATTTAGCTTAATTAAATATTTAATCACATGTCATCTACCTATTATTTCCACTCTCCAATTTTCCAGAACACCCAGAAGAGTTAGCTAATTTTTAACATTTCTGTTGACTTTCTCAAAATTGAACACTATTGTTTTATGCTTCTATCCACCTTGTGGTTGTCACAAAATCTCTTCCTCTCATTACCTTCAGCTTTGCTGGGAACACCAAGCAGAATTAGTAATCACTCACGGCATTTAGAAGCTCAGCTGACCTGAATGAAAAGCTCAGGACACATCCAGGTGAAAAATGAAATTGCTTTGCCTTGTTGCAATCCTCACATATTTCTACTCCACTCCCTATAACCATTTCTTATTCTTAATCAGAAGGAAAAATGCAAGCAGATACATTATGTAAGACAGTGGACTAAGGACCGGGCACCGGGTAGAGGCCATTTAATTAAAAGGTGTAAGATGAATAGGCTGTAAAATTCAGCTAGTCCCATATAAAAAGAGTTGGCTTAGCAGAATTGAATGATGATCCAAGTTAACACATGTGAATTTCTGGAAGAGAGAAAAACAGCTTTGAAATCTTATTAGCTTTGCTTTTACTTTTATTGTGCTTCACATATAAGAATACAGGCTAAGGAAATTTTTTTTTTTAAACTGAAGAAAGGAAGGAAGAATGGAAAGGACAGATGGAAGGAAGAAAGAGCAGTCATATAAGTATGTAGTTGCAGATTACAATCAAAGAATATTATTATGTTTTGTTTGTTTAGTATTAAGTGCCCATCAACATATATCTTCATAATTTTCAAACTTTCAATAGTGATTAGGAACAACACGTCTGGACTGTGCCTTCAAAATAGCTTATCCCAGATTTATGATAACAAAGAGGAATTTTGCAATGTTTGCTAGGGGGCACTGTGAGGCCATCTTCTCCTTGTTTGTTCCTTTGAGTTGTTAGTGGTTGGTCCATTTTAATTATCTGTGTTTCTGTGAGACATGAAGTATTACACTGTTAATTATGGAGTTTTCAGCCTCATAATGGTTTTTGTCTAACTACTTTGACTCCACGTATTTCCTGTGCCCTTCAAATTCTATGTTTTCTGGTGGGATTTGGGTAAATTGAAAACACTAGATTATAGTGGGGGCTTCATCTGGGAAATGTAACCGAATCCCGCCTCCACTGTGAAGAGTGACATTCAGGGGTCCCTGAGTGGCTCAGTAGGTTAAGCGTCCAACTTCAGCTCAGGTTATGTTCTCACGGTTGCTGGGTTCGAGCCCCGCGTTGGGTTCTGTGCTGACAGCTCAGAGACTGGAGCCTGCTTCAGATTCTGTGCCTCCCTCTCTCTCTGCCCCTCCCTTGCTCATGCTCTGTTTCTCTCTCTCTTTCTCGTTCTCAAAAATAAACATTAAAAAAAATTAAAAGAAAAAAGAAAAGTGACATTTGTTTTCCCCTAAAGTCGCCAGGTCTAAGCACATCACAGAGTTTGGTGCTGAACATCCAAATCTTGGGACTTGTATAATGAAAAGTATTCCTTCTATTCTGACATAAACATAATAGATTTTTGAAAAACAAGATGCTATCCTCTCTCTCATCAGCAGGGCCTGGGTTCACCAACCACAATGCAATTAAATAATAAGAATATTCAAAAGCACCTGGGGACTCTTGGTTTGGAGATTTTAATTTTCTAAGGGAAACACAAATACTTTCCGAGGCACTGCTGCTCTGACCTCAGAGCACCATAACTGAGCCAATTTGGGCTCTTCTGAGTCCATTTGTCCACAGTAGAGTTCTCCTAACTAAAATGCATTTGGTATTTTCATGGTCCAGGTAAAGCCACTCAACAGTTGAATTCTTTCATTCAAATTCTCAGAAATTAGAACAATTTTAGTGTACATGCTCCAACAAGAAGCAGACACAGACCACTCACAAGGTCAGCAGAAAATGGAGAATTCGTAGCTTGAACATCTCTAGCGATTTCAGACATGAGTAGTCTAAGCTTAATTTATAGGGGGTTAAATCGATCATTTGCTTGCGAGTTGAAGTAGCAGTCAATAGATTTTGCAAGGCGAAGGGCCACCCAGATGGTATATATTGTAAATCAGTCCTTCCCAAAACTTGAAACTAAAACTCATTTCATTTCTATGAGGCCCAATTCTTAGGGTGGGCCCTCTGTGGTGACCAACAGACATGTCTCCAAGGCATAATGGAAACTTCTCTAACCATCACATTCAATTACTTGGGTGGGCAACTGTTACCTACTCAATATCCATTTCTCGTTTACTTCCTTACTAACACAATACCAATTTTATTGGGTGTGGCAATTGTCCAGCTAAAAAACCTTACTTTTCCCAACCTTCCTTGTAGCTAACATTTCCCATGTGAAACAGTTCTCACCAACGAATTTGAAAGAAAATTTTGTTGGGTGCTTCCAATGAGACATTTAAAATGGGACAAACTTGGCTGGCTTGTCTGTTATCCTTTCGTCTTTTCCACACTCCTTTATTTCTGGAATATAGATTCAATGATGATACAGAGTAGGAATCATCTTGTGACCCATGTAGGCTGGCTGAGCACCATGGCAGAAGGTGCTTCCCGACAGCCTGCACCAACACTGGACTCCCTAACTCACTCTTGACTTCTCATTACCCAATAAATAACACCTCTATCTCATACAAGCCACTGATATTTCAGATTTCTCTTTAATGTGGCTGACCTAAGTTCTTATCTGGTACGTACACCCTATAGCAAAAAAATATATATATATATATGAGCAATTTACATAATTAACAGCAAACTTTAAATTTCTTCAGTTTCTTATTTTATTTTGAAAAACTCAAACATTTTATTTTTTATTCCATAATATACCTAAAGTAAAATTGATGACCTGGGGGGGTGGGTGGCGCCTGGGTGGCTCAGTCAGTTAAGCATCCGACTTCAGCTCAGGTCATGATCTTGTGGTCCTCAAGTTTGAGCCCCATGTCAGGCTCTGTGTTGACATCTCAAAGCCTGGCATCTGCTTCGGATTCTATGCCTCCCTCTCTCTCTGCCCCTCCACCACTCACACTCTGTCTCTCAAAAATGAACAAATGTTAAAAAAAAATTTTTTTTAATTGATGACCCAGGTAATGTGGCCTTTACCCTCTGCCTTCTGATAGCACATCATGTCACTGTGTATCCAATACAGAAGATACAACATTGGAATAAAGTGCAGGAAGTTTGCAACAACATGTATCCCACAAAAATGCCATCAGTAGGTTAAGCTTTAGTGTTCTCATATCTAAAATGGGAATAAAATATTTAAAACACCTCATTGTGAAAAGGAATGCATAAGATGAAGCTAAATCCCCTAACACTGTGAATGGAACATCTCTGCCCACATTTCTATTGAATGAAAGACTGAAGAATAAAATAAACAAAAGAAGTTCAGTTATCTGAAAGGTAACTTTAACACTAATGAGAAAATCTAAAGTGGAAATGGAGCAGTTCAAATCGAAGTGTCTCAAACAAGGTAGATAGACAAGATGGAGTAGACCACACCAATTGGACTTGTGTTAAGAGCCAGGAGTAATCTAAATTCAAAAAACCAAGATGAAGAGCAAAGTCATGTACAGAGATATCCTCTAAACTCATAAAAGTTAAAAATGACTATATAAACCTATACTTATCAATACAGATTAAATATCTTTTTGACAAATCAAGCCCGAAATCCTCAGCTATCACACAGATGGCAAGTTCCATTTGTAGGGCTTCGTAAGTCACCTACTGCCAAAATACAGAGATTGGCTGTGTTTCAGACCTACAAAAGGCATAGCATATAACTGATTTGCAAAGAAAAATACTCTAGGATATTTCATAAATGACGAAATTAATCATGTTTTGACTTAGACCTAGATTTGATGTGGTGGAAAACAAAAAACAAAAACAAAAGGCCAATGTAACACAACACAAAGGAATATACAAAAGATATTAAAAGCTATTGGACAATGAATTTATATAGTATCTGAGGAGTCATGAAATCGTATAGAGAAAACATCTTCTATATTCATTAAAGCTGCTGAAATGGAAACTTGACTTTTGATTGAATATCCCTTTCTGATTAAAAGGGAGGTGGTTTAGAGGCCATGAGGTTTAATTAAAAAATGGTACTGGATTGAAAGTGAAGATCACGGCTCTAATCCCAGCTCAATCTTTAACATATGACCTTAAAAAGGTACTGTCTCTAGGTCTTGGTTTATTCAACAGAAAATGAAGATAATAATAGCTACACTACAGGTCTGCAATGGAGATTGAATCAGATAATATATGCAGAAGTTTGCTAGCAGAGGACTTAGCCTTATAGAAAACATTTCAAAAATATTCCTTCCTTTGACTTCAGTGAGTTAGTGTGGTGCCTGATGGGGTGCAGTAGAGTCAGTATTTTTACTGAGCAAACCCAGTTGCAGAGTATGCTCCAATCTGTCCATCGCACTGCACAAAGGGAACAGAGTTGGAGGGAGGGTTATAAATCTGGCTACTGGGGAGCAGTAACCCACAGCCACTGCTTATCATGAAAAGGTTATGATGGGTTCACACTTTTTTCGGGCAAGTGTCTCTAAGGAGACTTATCAAGCGAATTGGGCAGGGTGGCCAGAGATTCTAGGAAATAATCAAGGTCAAGACTACTGGGAACATGGTTCTAGGTGACAAGTGTATCCAGAAGACCACCAATCCAGTTACCGAGAAGCTGGTGAAAATACTGAGCAGGCTTGTAGGAAAGAGCAGGACAGAAGATCAGAAAAGGATTCCTTTCCCAGAAGGCCAGGGACATGACAAACTCAAATTTACAATCCTTGGTTCCAAGGTTTCTGTATTTGTCATTTTAATAGATTCTGCCAACTTTACCTCCTTAGGAATTTCACATATTCACACTTCTATCAACAATTTGCAAATCAAAGGTGTGTTCTCAGACTTTTTGAGTTTTGCTGATGTGGCAGTGAAAACTCTGTATGTTGTGGTAGGCTGTTTGCCTAAAGGTATCATAGGTTGGGTCTTACTTTCTCCCACTTTTATATCCTGGTGGATCATACCTAGGAATTTTTGACAAATGTTAAGTTCAGCATTACTCCGTGAGAACAAGTAGCCAAGAAAAGAAAGCACGCGCTCTTGCATCCAAACAAGCCTGACATCAAAACTCATTTACCCAATTACTTAGCTGTGGACCTTTGGGAATTTATTTCATTTTTCAGCTGTAATTTCCTCCTTTGTAAGTGGCATTATTGAATGGTGGGATTTACTGAACATCTTATAAAGCACCTGTCATTTATCATGCATATAAGGTCCAGTTTTTAAAAAATTTAAACGCTTTTAAAAGCATTAAATTGTGATTGGGTGAATGTGTGTGTATTTGTGTGTCATTTCATGCTAAAATGCTTTTTATCATATTTGTGCATTCTTTTGGAGGTAAGATATCGAAATTCATTAATACACAAGTTATGTCCTGGACATTTTAGATAAGCAATGTGAAATGCATTTACTGATAAGTGTAATTAAATCAGTAAGTTAGATTGTTATACCGGTAAACTTTGTTTCCTTTAGGGTTTCATAATAGGTCCTAATTCCAACTTCTTTCGCAATAACTTTGCCTAAGTGTTTGAAAATGGTACACGAGAATAGAAATTTCTAGTGGTGGCAGTTTTACACACTCTCAATCCTTTCTCTCCAAACCTAGTGCATCATTGGATTCAAGACTGATAAAATAGATCTCATTCCTGTTATCTGTTACTTCCCATTATGTAAGACAATTGAAAAATCTGCTTTTGCTTTCATTTCTGCTCTCAGTGTTTGGGAGATTTGCACATTTCCAACTGCTAGGAAATTTAGCCCTAATCCTTCTAGTCAAAATAGAAAAAAAAAAAAAAATCTACATCCCAACTTAATCTTATGCCGTGCCTTCCACAAAGGTTACTTAATTTCCCGGTACCTTTGAGTCTATTTTGAGTCTCTTTTACTTCCTAGTACTTCCCAAAAGTCGTAATTCTATATATATGCGCATATTTCCTTTTTAAGGATTGCCTTTTCACCACTAAAACACAAGTCCCATGTAGTTAGGGAACATGTTTGTTTTATTCACCGCCTTACACCGCCATACAATTTTAAAAATTGTATTCAGCCTGTAGTAGCTATTAAAACATATTTATTGAACGAATAAATACATTCCCGTGCCTTCAGATATCTTTATGCCCCTCTTAGGAACAGATTACTTATCACATCATGAATGGTTTAGTTCAAAGTCCTTCTACATGGTCTCTCTTTTTCTTTTTAAACTGTATCTTCCTAAAACCTGGCAATTTTTATTTCTTCTCTCTGGGCTGATATGATTCTCTGAGTTTCATTTTTCCATGTTAGATAGTTTCCACATTAATTAAAAAGCAATGAAACAAAATATTTGTAGTCTCAAAAGCATGAGCATATAACGCTTTTATTTTTGCACTATAGCTGTTAGTAAAAATATAAGGCAATGTTTCAGTTCAATAGGTTTCTCTGTCTGGTAAACGCGGCAATTATTTTTTGGCACTTCCTGACATATACCCAGAGAATAGAGCTTAAGAGCCTATCTTTGTCTAATAGGATATAAAAATCAGTATGACAACTGTCAATTCTCTGAAAGACCGGGAGAAAATTCTGTTAATCCAACAAAGCTAAGTTTATTAGACCTATTGCAATAAAGGAAACTACAACTTTGACAGAGTCTTTGTGGCACTTCGGAAGGGAAAAATCTGGGAGGTGGGTAATATTTGTATACTTTTAGAGTATGAAAGGGAGAATTTTAAGTTGGGTCTTACCAGGAGGAGAACTGGTTGGGACTGGGCAGAGTTTATGAAATGACTATTTTCGATTGGCATGCACAGAGAAGTGAGGGTCTCGAAGTGTGTATGATGAGTAAAGCTGTTAGTCTCTGTAAGTAAGCTATTCTTGTTTGTTTATAGTCCTATCTCCCAGGAGCAAGTATTTCCTGGAGCAAGTACCTAAGTTTACTTTGCTTATTCTCGATATTATTTAATGGAGTCAGAGGAAGTATGCCTAGCCCCAGTATTGTTTAACACAGGAATAGATGGGATGCCTGGGTGGCTCAGTTGGTTAAGCGACCAACTCTTGATTTTGACTCAGGTCACAATCTCATGATTTGTGGGATCAAGTGACACGTGGGGCTCTGTGCTGTCAGCATGGAACCTGCTTGGGATTCTCTCTCCCTTTCTCTTTGCCCTCCTCCCAACTCATGGGCACCAGCTCTCCCTCTCTCTCTCTCTTTCTTTTTCAAAATAAATAAATAAACGTTTTTTAAAAACCACACAGGAACAGAAAATCATTTTGGTATCAGGTTTCAGCCCTTCCTTTTCTTAATTCATCAGTGTTAGCTGAGGAAGACTCTATTATCATCTGAACACAGGATAAATCTATATCTGTATATTTTTTATGGTCATGGTTGTGTATAATGTTTCTGTCAATGATCATTTCAACTTAAGTTTCAGACTTTCTTCTATATTTGTTGGAAGATACTTTATTGAATTGTTTGCTAGAACTATACCTGTGAAGCAACATTTAAGACTCTGGAGATTATTACACATCTGGGTGCTGTGACACAAATACTAATCTGAATTATTATTATCAGGACTGTAGGCCGCTTCTAGGCCAGCCATAAAGAGTCCTCAAATGAAATCTCGAGAATAGATCAAATCCCACATCCAAATGGTCCACAAAACCATACAAGGGGTTGTTAGCTACATTTATGAATCTTTTATTCCTTAAATGTTCTCAGGTGCAAGACAGATATTCCTCAAATATTAAAGATATAAGAGACATCTTTTTCTTGGGGGGCCTGGATGGCTCAGTCGGTTAAGCGTCGAGTGTCTGACTTCAGCTCAGGTCATGATCTCGTAGTTCATGGGTTCAAGCCCCAGCGTTGGGCTCTGTGCTGACAGCTCAGAGCCTGGAGCCTGTTTGAGATTCTGTGTCTCCTTCTCTCTCTGCCCCTCTCCCACACATGCTCTGTCTCTCTCTGTTTCTCTCTCTCAAAAATAAACATTAAAAAAAATTTAAAAGAAGATTTTTTTTCTTCATCATCAATTCTTGAATCCACAAATTTAGCTGCTTTTCTACCTTTTCCGTAGCTTCATTATGTACTATACATATTACTTTAGCACTTTCTGAAGCAGTCCCATTACGAGATAGCAGATTTCCTCTTCTTTTTCCTGAATGTAATGCATTGTTGAATCATTAACATTGAACACATGGTAAACACCACTGTAACTCAAGCCTGAATGAAGCCTATCTAACACATATTTTCTAAGAAGGCACATCACAGCCTTCTTGTGCTAAGGGATACTAAACAGAACTCTAGAACTACACTTGAGGAGAGTTTAAAATGCAAAATCACAACAAAAATACAAAACTGCAAAAGACTTGGCATTTAATATACATCAAAAAGGACACTGTTTAAGGTATGAACGCCTAAACAATAAGGCAGCACGTTGCCTTCAGTGACCTCGGAATGTGTTTAAGAATGTGTGTGAGGGGCGCTTGGGTGGCTAAGTCAGTTAAGCATCCGACTTCAGCTCAGGTCATGATCTCGTGGTTTGTGGTTCGAGCCCTGCGTCGGGGTCTGTGCTGATGGCTCCCTGGAGTCCGCTTCAGGTTCTGTGTCTCCCTCTCTCTCTCTGCCCCTCCCCACTCATGCTCTGTCTCTCTCTGTCTCTCAATATTAAAAAACATTAAAAACAAAAAAGAATGTGTGTGAGAATGTGTATGCCGGGTGCCTCAAATCTTTCATTGCTCGGCACATGTCGGTGAATGACTGAAAATTGCCATGGATGTTAATTTGGGGGATTACAAATAAATTTTAGCGAGTAGTCAATTTCACAAATACAGAATCCATGAATAATGAGGATGAACTGTATGTTAGTGTGTTTAATTGTATGCTCCATTTCTCCAGGGCTCTTGTTATTTTTTCCTCATTCTTTTTTTCTTTCTGCTCTCAGATTGGATGATCCTTATTAATCTAGCTTCATGGTTACTGATTTGTTCTTCTCTCTGTATACTCTTGAGCCCCTCAAGCACATTTTGTAATTTGGTCATTAGACTTCTGAACTCCAGAATTTCCTTTTGGTTTATTTTATAACTTTTATTTTTCATTAATATTCTCTAATAGATGAGACGTTAGCATCATACCTTCCTCTAATTCTTTAAGCATGGATGCCTTTAGTTCTTTGAACATATTTATAATAGCTACTGTCTGCTAAGAACAACATTCAGGCTCCACTAGAGGCGGTTTCTGTTGCTTACCCTTTTAAATCCTGAGCGTAGGTTACACCTTCTTGTTTATTTGCTTGTCTCATAATTCACCATTTTTTTTTGTTCAAAACTGGATATTTTGGTAATATATTGTAGCAACTCTGAAACTGTCACTCCACCTCCAGGACTGTCATTGTTGTTTGCTCACTTGTTTATTTTTGGGGGTACATGACTGAACTAGTTGAGTGAAAACTATTTTTCCCAAAATGTGCCACCTCTGATGTTGCTTCTCAGAGATTGCAACTGTGGCCATGTACACAGGTACCCGAACTTCTACCCCACTGGCTTGACAATGGTTTTACTTTGACTGTCTCTTTCCATGAATTCCCTCTTAAGCTACTGGCTCTGTCTGCCTGTATTGGTATCAGACCCAGCCGTTAGTCTACGCTCATTTCTAGCTGATTTCTCTATTGTTTTTGGCACCCCGCTGATCAATAAATGACTCTGAAGCCTGACCCAATCCTGTCTGAACAGAAATGGTCTGACTCCTGTTTGTAGGAAGAGTCTTTGAGGCTAAACCTTAAGACTTCCTTCAATCCCAGGAGAGCCCTTCTTTGCTGCTTCTTTCTTCAGTTATTTCTGTTAACCTTCTAGCTGTTGTGTCTTTTCTCTTACTGCTGTTACAGAGTCACAAGTCCCCTACTAATTGCTCACTGTCAAAATCTCCATTGTTTTCTATCATGCCCTTAAACTTGAACTTCTCCACACCCTGTTCCATATGAAGTGCGTCCTTTAGGGAGAACTATGGAGAGTTTGTCCTTATGACCTTCCTCTTCCCCCTGGGAAGAACATGGATGCTAGTGCTCCAGAGGTGGGGTGAAGACAGCAACCCATTTCACTTACAGGGACGTCCATGTTCTATGAACAGAGTTCTAGGCAAAGAAAGCCTCTGGTCTTCTTGGCTTTCTTCTCTTATCATGTAACCTTTGCTATACACATGAAATGCGTCAAGGATGATTAGGACCCAGTATTCGCAGCCTTTCATGCCTAGTAAAGAACTTCCTATGACAAGGGACTAGGGGAGAAAAAGGACCCTTAACTTCTGTGTCTTTTTTGGCTGGAATAGAGCTTCTGCAACATGGAGCTGGGAGAGGCAGGGATGAGAAATACTGTAGCCTGCCCCTCTTGGGGAGATACCCTAACACTAGAGTTGGAGCTGTTGTGAAAGAGCACCTCATCCTCTTAGCTTCACATGCTTAGAGCTTCCATCATTCTGACCTGGGGAGACAAAGGCAGCAAGTCATGGTTTAAATTTACTGACTCTTTCTGTTCTTGCTGCCAAGATTTAGCTTTTGTTGAATAAATATTTCTCCACTTACTGAATGACTTTCAGAGGCTTTAAAAGGTTTTTTTTAGCTTTTCATGTTATTTTAGTTTACTGGGAGAGGATCTACAGAGCTCCTCACATCGCTATTCTAGAAGTGCTTCTGACCTGGTATTATTTTGTATAGATGTTATCACTATTTATACATCCTTACATTTAAATACTTTTTCTATCTCTGATTATTGTTCAAAAAGCTTTTATCTTAACAGAGCGTTTGTAATCTATTATGATCATCATTCATGTTGGGAGACCGTCTCTTCCAAGACTTCCAGTTGGGCATCGAGACATAAGTCTTTTCTGCTTTCTTATTTCCATTGTAAATTAAAGTTTCAACCACAGTTTTGGCAGGTACTAAACATGGGCATAAACAGAGAATAGAGACCCAAGCCAGACGCTTAATTTTTCTAGCCCTAGTTTCTAGTCCTCTTCAAGATCATTACTCTAGTCCAGGAAATGTTTCTATCTCTCTCTTTGCCGTATGGTGGGAAAACAGCTCTCATTTCATCAACCCATATCTTCCATACTCTGTTTTGGTTTTGTTCTGTTTTTAAATAAAAGCTGTGTTAAATCCACAAACCCTTGCTTAAACCTCTTAAACCCACAATGACTTGCTCTCTCAAAAATCACAAGTGTTAGAAATCACAAAGGTTTTTATTTTCAATAAATTGCCTTTTCAGTAAGTTTTCAATAACCCAACAAAG
The DNA here is from genome assembly GCF_023721935.1 of Panthera uncia. Classification (NCBI taxonomy): domain Eukaryota; kingdom Metazoa; phylum Chordata; class Mammalia; order Carnivora; family Felidae; genus Panthera; species Panthera uncia. The sequence continues at coordinate 20,986,479 of NC_064807.1, forward strand.
AATGTGGCTGCTTATTCCTGCCTACCCTGAAGGGCAAGGCATAACGAAAGCTGCTAGAATGGCCCAACCATTGACAGTAGGGCAGTCAATGAGCACAACAAAACTTGGACAAAGACATGTCAAGTAACATTTCAAAATATTACCCTGCTATGACTTTAGAATTGCTCAGCAAATCACATGATCTTTTTACTGAAGAGGGCGACTGTGCGATGGTAGGGTGGGGAGAGGGTGGCTGCTGGTGAAAGCTTGCTTGGTTCCTTTTTTCTGTAAAAACCAAATGTAATTGAGAAGAAAAAGAAGAATAAAGGAATGAGTTACTTTGCTTTCATATGTTTTCTTTTAAAGTAGTGATTTGTGCAACCTGTTTTTCCTTAGCTCTTTTCAGAGTTTCCATTCCTGGATGATGGGTCCAGAGTTCCCTAAATGTCTCTGCCACACCATGTTCGTCTTCCGTGCATTTGTAGATGTTGTGGTTTCTTCATCCCGTCTGCATGGGCTTTCGTTGAGCATTGTCATTCCCTGCTTTTTTAAGTGAGTTCCACTTGATTGTTTTATGCCTCATTTTTTAGTATGTCTGAAAGTCTTCACCACCAGAGCAGAAAGGGCAACTTTTCACTGTAAGGGAAGCTAAGCACTCATTATAAACTATTTTTATTTATTAGAAAACAAAAAGGAACATTTTCTAAAAAGATAAAAGGAGAAAGCTGCCAAAATTGTTAATCATCCCTTCTCCAGATCAGAACACCCATGAGTTCAAAAACCAGGGGGAGAGCTTGAGGATGATGAAATCTACTGTGGGAGGATAATATTTTCATATCTTCCCTGATTCATTTCTCCTGAAATTTCCAACTTTCTTTTTTTATCTTAGCCATTTTTTTCTCTGCTCAGTGAATCAAGGAAAGGATTTAACAATAGAAATCAGGGTCAAATGTATTGTCTCCTCTTGACTTCCGATTTTTGAAAACCTGGATCCTTGTTGAAATAGAAATGGCTCCAGGCATAGACAAAGTACTTTTAGATAATACTTTAGTAAGAGCAAAACATTCTTGCTGCCCACTAAGAAAAACAAGAGACAGAAAAGAAATCAACAGTAGTAGGTCCCCTAGGTAAGATCGCTGTGCCACCCTGCATGGGTTGTTTACCAGAAAGGTTGAGGGAAGGGTAGAAAATCCCCAAGTAGGTTTATGTTTCAGTTCCCAGGTATATCTTACAGAGACAGCATGTTACAAGAATAAAAATGCTCTGTTGTGTAAAGGTCTTCTACCTTTCCACTGAGCTTCCCATATCTTAACGTTATGTTGTAGAAGCAACAGAATACTCTCTCTCCAATGTGCCCAATGCGCAGGTAAGGAAGGTGAGTAGCAAGAAAGAGAGCTCTCAGATGTGAACAGATGATGTATGTGAAATTGACTTATGTGACCTTGGGAACCTGTGTGGGCGAACAGCCGAACCCCAAATAGAATGGTGGATGTCTCTGCAGATTATCACTATGGGTTAAAGACACAAAAGTTTAGATGTTTGTGGTTCTGCACATTGGCTTCATTGTCCAAGAAGATTGCTCTAACGAACTATCACACTAAATTTCTAGCCAGTAGGAAAAGGTCTTCTTTATCTGTTAAGTTCTACATATAGCATTTCCTTCTATCTCATTGCCCAAAGCAGATGAAAAAAAGAGACTAGGGAATATAGTGTTTGGCTGGTTCTTATTAAAGAGTTCTCTTTCTGGGCACCTCTCTTTTCTCTGATACTCTTTGCTGGGACCTCTAGCGATCTTCCTCCAGACTCTCAACACCAACTTTTCAACTCAAGGAATTTCCTGGATGCAACCTGGGTTTGCCCTCATGCATTACAACCTGGACTCTTTCTCAGGTCAGTGGGCTGGGGAAATTTTAGGGCTCGCCTTTTTTGTTTCTCATTTTAAAGGATCACTTTCCTTCATTGCCTGATATCCAGGATCTCAAAATCGTGTGTTTCATATGTTTTATTTCCTTTTATTGTTTGTGTGTTTCTGGTGGGAAAGGTTAATCAGGTCTCTGGTATTTTGTCTTGGCTAGAAGTGAAAGTTCCCTACCCTATTCACTCCCCCCACCCCCACTATTTATTATTATATCCCATCTCTTTCATCTACACGGTGCTTTGCAAATTATTTTGGTATTCTTTGCAGTTTGCTAGAATATAAAGTGAAGTCGGCATATACACATTACTTCTTGCCAGAGATAAAAGTGCTTTTGAATAGTCTCATTTCTAATTATGTCTCTCTGCCTGCACGATTTGAGCCTGGAGAGATGGGGATTGGTTCAAGAAGAGGTTGTATCTGGGGGCACCTGGGTGGCTCAGTCCATTAAGTAGCTGACTTCAGCTCAGATCATGATCTCATGGTTCGAGGGTTCGAGCCTGATGTCAGGGCTCTCTGCTGACAGCTCAGAGCCTGAAGCCTGCTTTCAATTCTGTGTCTCCCTCTCTTTGCCCCTCCCCCACGCACGCTCTGACCCTCTGTCAAAAATACATAAAACATTTAAAAGATTTTAATATAAAAGAAGAAAATGTATCTGAAGTGAAAGATTATGAACCTAGGAAAGCAGTAAGCAATATCTCAAGCAAAGGTGATGGGTATTGAGGAGGGCACCTGTTGCGATGAGCACTGGGTGTTGCATGGAAACCAATTTGACAATAAGTTTCATATTAAAAAAAAAAAAAGAAAAGAAACAGCAAAGGTCGTTTTAGAAAGGCCAAAGTGAATGATGAACAGGTTAGATTGGAGTACTCATGGGATAACACTCTTGTGGATTTTTTGCCTAAGCGAAATTTGCAAAATGTCTTGTAAAATTTTTAGCAATTAATGCATTATTATTTTTTTTAAACTGCTAAATTTAAAGGATTGGCAGGCAGATTACTCAAGTCTGGTCCCAGTTCTGGCATAAAATATTTTCAGGGTAGGTAATCTACCATTTCTAAACCTGTTTCCTTTTAACGATTGTATATGGGAGGGAATAAACTACTTGATTTTTTTCCATACTAAATTTCTATGTTTTTGTGGAAGGTTTTCTGAAAGTAGGCAACCCTATTAAAGTTTCTACAGATGTCAGAGGGCCAGTTTACCCTGGAGCTTTCCCCTTTCCTAATCCTTACAACTCTTGCTTCCACTCCGTTCTGCATATAAAACTTTCATTGTAACCTCCAGGGTGTGCACAATCTGAAAAATTAGAAGAATTACATCTTGGTGAGTATTTGGTTTGTTGCACTTTCTCCCCTTCTACAACTCAAATTTTTTTGCTAATAACAACAATAACAAAAGTGTCATGTAAAAGAATTAGTGCCCACACTTGAGATGAAAAGATTTCAGAATATAAATCGAGTTGAACATAGCGACGGGATATTTTCCATTGGCAAACTATTCTTTATAAATTTGGGGGGGACCGATGTGCCTGACTTTCAATCTTAAGGGTGCACACCAAGTTTTGTAGATATGAATTCTATTATTACTATATTGTTTCTAGCACATTTTACAAAAGCAAAATGTCTTTGTACCACTAAACAACATCTCCTTGCAAGTGAAGAGGGAACAAAAGCTCATAAAACTGCAATAAAATATTTATTTGTCTTCAGCAATAGGATTAATTTTATCACTGTAGATTTATGACCCCAGAAATTCGTTGCTGGATATTTAATATATCAAAATAGCAGAACAAGGAGCTTGTATTAAGAAATGTGTTGTGAAACTTGTGATTTACCAGTGAGAACAGATTTCTTTTTTTTTTTTCCATAAGACTTAATAAAACAGGAGCAAAATTGAATTAGTTTGGCATAAAGTTTAATTGCCTGACAAAAAAATTTGATACTGTTATTGCATTACTGTTTATGTACAACATATATTGGACTTGTGGGTCATCATCCCTTCCCCCCCGCCAACTAGACCCTCAGACAGGGAGAGCAAATCATGGCAATAAGATCGCAGTGTTAGTGTCTAGGAATCTGCCCTTTGATTGCATCTTCCTATCATAAAGGAGGAAAAGTTTGCCATAATGACCTTTCCAAAAGGGAAAACAGGGTTTTATAGCTTGCTGCCTCCCCTAATGCAATTCCTTTGTTGAATGCCTACCTCTTCAGGAATTCCAGAGCTCTTCAGCACTGTAGTACCTTGAGATAGTGTGCCTTAGTGACATTCACTTTATGCATCTGGGAGCTTTCTTTCTTTTCTTTTCTTTCTTTTCTTTTTTTTTTTTTTTTTTTTTATGATGGAAATAGCCTGATAGCAGAAAGTCATAAAAGAACACAGTAAATTGACAAATTTTCTCTATTTTGAATTGTGGCTATAGCTCTGAATTACTCTCTTTCTGCTCACATTTTTTTTTAATCTTTTGAGCTCCTATAAGAATTAGGTACACACTTAGGAAAAAACACAGTCTCCTGAGATTGTAATGTGGGAGCTAGACATCATCATGTTCAGAAAGGTTAGAGGAATATGGTCTGACAGAGGCAGAACAAGTTCAGTCTCCATAATTCAACTCGCATAGAATTCGAGAATAGAGCCACTAAATCCATGATGTGGCCATAGAGTTTACAACCAGAAACCATCTCAGTTCTTATCCATAAAGCTTTTAACAGCTAACCTTCATGGGGCTTGCTTTGTGAATTTCCGAGCAGATGGACAGTTCCCAGAGGGTGGCTCAGTCTGGGTCACTGTTACAGAAAATAATTAAGTGAAAATATATACCATGGAGGAGGGAGAAGCCAACAATTTCCTTTACGTTTGATTTGAATGAGAAGAAAAAAAAAAGCTGGATTTATTTTCTCTTGTCTATCCTAGTGTTTCCTGGGGGTCTTGATATTTCATGTTTTTAAAGAAAACCACTCGCTTTCCTTCACACCTCTGATTTGCTCTCTTGTCCCATTGTACGCTCTTGGTAGCAGAAACATATGTAACTTGATGCAGTATACTTGATGGAGGCGAGCATTTTCAAGATTTGGGGAAAAAATTGTAAGATATCCAGTGCTTTTATTTCCACCCCCATAAGTGTTTATTAATAACCTACTCAGAGATGTTAAAGACCACACAATGCATAAACCTGATTCACTGACGACCAGCCATTATTAGGCTTCTGTATGTAAATCTTGCTGTGAGTGATTCATCAAAAACCAATGATGAGATTTTTGTCTGAGAATTTCCAATCAGAAGTTGAAGTAAAAGATTGAGTCCGTAAAACCTGCATGCGTTTATGGTAGAAAAAGAGATTATCAGTTAAATTCAAGGTAACATGTTCACATGAGTGCTGGTGTCTATTTCTCTCCTCAATTCTTGGTTAAAATGACCAAATAAGTTTAACAGTAGGAAATTAGTCTAATTAAGGGGAAAAACTCACATCAACATTTTTTTTACCGAAAGAAAAGATTATAAAACTGCGCCATCTAAAAGAAAAGGAAGATTATACACTCAAAACATCTTCACAAAAGTTAAAAGCAAAAGATGGGCAAAGATAGACAACACTCATTGAAATGAAAAGACAGTAAAGGTGGCAACATTAATGCCAAACAAGATAAAATTCAATGCCAAACATATTAAATGCACCCGCAACACTGTATTATTGATGAAAGGGACAATATTCAAAGAAAATTTTAAAAGCTGTGTTCTTTGCATAAAAGTAACCAATATCAAAATAGGTAAAATAGTCAAAATGTGCAGATGGTAGAAATCCAAAAGAAGTTGACATTTTGTATCATCCTGGAGGTATCTGTAACACATAAATAAATTCATTAATACATCACTGTCCTACAGAGATTTAGCATTTCTTTCCCAACACTCATAAAACACTTGCAAAGAACTGGTTGCGTACTAATCTGAGGGTTTTGGACAGTCCAAAACCTTGCAAAATGCTGCTATTGTAGCGGATACATTCTCTGACCATAATACAAGAAAATAATAGCAAAATAAAATTAACAAGACGCAATAACCTGTCTTCTGCGTTTTGCAGGATTATGTTATGACTCTCTATTTCCAGGAGCATTTCTTTACATATTCTCGCAGAGAATTTCTTAATCTAAAACCATTCTCTGTGGCCACCCCACTGGCATCATCCAGTACTTTTTTTAGGTAGTTAATAACATCTACACCGGAATTCTTTTTGGCCACTATGTATCCAAACAGCTCTAACTCGGGCAGCACAAGACAATGAGTTAAATCCCTGAGCCTGTCACATTTGCCCTGAATGACATGTGCCATTGCCCGCCCTAAAATGCCACTTAGTTGTGCTTATTTATTTTTATGCATGACCCTATTTTCAAAGCCTTTTTCATTTTCTAGCATTTAAAAGTTAAACGGACAACTTTTCTAAATAATTCTTAGACCACAAGAAAATATAAATGTAAATTATATAATATGCAGGAAAATGTCAGCAGTGCGAACTTTACATATCAAAATTTATGAGAGATTTCCAAGACTCTACTCAGAGGAAAATAAATGTCTCTATGTGTTTTAAAGATTACAGAAAAAGAGTAAAAATTTTAAATTATAAATTTCATTTAAGAAGTTACAAAAAGAATATCTAAAATAAAGCGGGGATTGGCAAACTTCAGTCTAGTGGCCAATTTCAGCCCACCATCTGTTTTGGTAAATAAGCTGGTTACTGGAACATAGCCGTGCTCATTCATTTCTGAGTTGTCTATGTTTCTTTTTGTGCTTCAAGGGCAGAGCTGAGTAGCTGTGACAGAAGCCATTTGGCCTGCAAAGTCACACAGCCCTTTACTATATGTCCTTTACAGAAAAAGTTTGCTGGTTCTTAATCTAAAGTATGCAGAGAAAGGGATTATTAAAAATAAAATGAAAAACTAATAATGTGGGTAGCAGAAAAGACTATAAAATGGAGTGATACATCAATTGTTGTTTAAGCACATAGAAAACTGAGTGATGTTATAAATCTTGTTAGCATTTTCTCAAAAAAAGCCCATTGGGTAAAAAGCACAATTTTAAAAATATAGAGGGGCATCTTGGTGGCTCAGTAGGTTAAGCATCCAACTTTGGCTCAGGTCGTGATCTCACGGTTCGTGGGTTTGAGCCCCGTGTCAGGTTCTGTGCTGACAGCTCGGAGCCTGAAGCCTGCTTCGGATTCTGTGTCTTCCCCTCTCTCTGACCCTCCCCAACTCATGCTCTGTTTCTCTCTGTCTCAAAAATAAATAAACATAAAAAAATTTTTTTAAATATACAGATAATTTTTTTTACCTATGGGTGGAAATTTTTTTTTTTTTTTTTGAGCGAGAGAGATAGTGCAAACAGAGGAGGGACAGAGGGAGTGGGAGAGAGAATCTTAAGCAGGTTCCACGTCCAGCATTGATCTCACTACCGTGAGATCATGACCTGAGGCGAAATCAAGAGTCAGACGTTTAACTGACTGAGCCACCCAGGCAGCCCAGCATACAGGTGAAAAATTCTAAGAAAACATTAGTAAATCTAACTCAGCAGTATACTTAACTACGAATAAACTTCAGCAAGTTAAGGTATACCCCAGGGATATATAAATTATTTATCATAAGTAAATATGTTATTATACTTATTCACATCATACAAGTCAAAACAAGAAAAAATATATTAATCTCAATAGATACAGAAAAACAGTTGGTCTTTTTTATGATAGAAAAATAGGAAGAAATAGGAAGGGAAATCCTTAGTATGATGCCAACATCCAGTATTTTTTTACAGCTGAAAACATCAGAGATAATTTCATGGAAGTCATAAGTAATGCGAAAATGCCTATTATTGTAATGACTATTTAAAGAGAAAGGTTTGTAAAAGTTCTGGTCAATGGAATAGGACATGAAAAATTTTTAAAGGAAAATATGAAATTATTATTTTCAGATTACATGAGTATATTTCTTGAAAACAAACTAAATCAGGAAATGAACATTAATATATTATCATGATCTGATCTTTGGACCCCAGTCAAATTTCCTCAGTCAGCAAAGGGGTGTTACATGTTGCATTTACTTATCGTGTCTCTTCATTTTTCTTCAATCTGAAATAGTACCTCATTCTTTTTTTTTTAAATATTTGTTTGTTTATTTATTTATTTATTTATTTATGTATTTATGTATTTATTTTGAGAGAGATAGAGAGAGTGCAAGTGGGGGAGAGGGGGACAGAGGATCTGATTTAGGCTCCACACTGACAGCAACTATCCCCATGCGGGGTTGGAACTCATGAACCACAAGATCGTGACCCGAGCCAAAGATGGACGCTCAACCAGCTGAGCCACCCAGGCATCCCAGTACCTCATTTTTTATTTGTATTTTCTATATCGACACTTTTGAAAATTATATATTACTTATTTTGTAGAATATCTCTTAATTTGGATGTGTCTGGTGTTTCCTCACATTAGAGTCAAGTTTCACATCTCTGGATAGACTATTTTAGAAATAACTTGCTCTCATTTTATCTCATCGTGTCAGATACACACATTTTTCCTTTGCCTTACTAATAATATATACCTTTGATAAGTTGATTAAACTGGTGTTGGTCGGGTTATTCCATTCTAAAGTTATCACTTTTCCTTTTGTAATTTATAAATATTGTCGGGAAGGTACTTAGGAACAATAAAAATATTCTGT